>NC_056725.1:1744527188-1744529688 GCF_019279795.1 Protopterus annectens | reverse complement strand
ATTTACTTATTTGTTATCCAAGGTAGAGTAGTGATCTCTTTGTACCTTTTTCAGGTTTAGCTCAGGAGTGCTGTCAGGTTGAGTGACTTGCAGAGAATCACACATTTAGGCAAACAGAGGCAGAGAGAATCAAACACTGGACTACAGGAAGCAGATCATTGCTTTAGTCCTCTGCCCCAGTTGCCAAACTGACCAAAAGCAAAGAATAAAATCACATAATTATCAAATAAACAAATGCTTTAAAGAATGCTTAATAACAACTGGAAAGTGTTTCATAATGAGCAATGTATTTTTATTTGTATTTGTTAACCACGTAAGAGCATTGATTCACTTGGACCCTTTTCAGGCTTAGCCTACGAACATTATCTATTTAAGTATTTTTGCAGATTCCCATAGCAGACAAACAGAGGCTAAGAGAATTCCCTGGACTACAGAAAGCAGCACATTAATAGTGCATAGCCTTAATCATTTGTGCTGATAGTTGTGCAAGGTACTCATCAAAAGAATGGATCTCCAAGAGTGTAGTCTGGGTGACCATAGTTTATGTCTTCTGTTACATCAGGATTAGTCAAGACACCATAATGTTTAGGACTATTCCTCCTTGATTTATCCCAATTCAGTGCAAACATGCTACTCTGATTTGTATATAAGCAATGATATCTGCATTTAGTTTTCATTTTCATGCTCTTTCCTTGTTTATTGTTAAGTCACTTTGGCTGGAAAAGGAAGTCTTTCTGTTGGGGAAAGGAGTCTGTCAAAGTCTTGATAATTTTATTTCACCTGCTTAGACTAAATAAAGGAATGCTGGAGACAGACACAGCATTAGGCTCCCATGAAACCCATGTCTCCTGGTCATCCATGTCTGCACAGGGGCCTCACAAAAGTACAAAAGTTGCAGCTACTTAGAAAAATATAAATAAAACAAAACAAGAAAATAACTAATTTGTCTTCTAATTAAGATAAGGCTGGTAATTACAGAATGATTGATTAGTACCTTACCACTTCCATAATAATAGGCCAAGGCTAGCTGATCCATGTCCTGTTTCTATGTGAGGTAATCACAAGAGATCAACTACAGACTGATCTCCAGGCTTACTCAACATATTAACATGATCAGGGGCTCTTCGTCAATAATGATTTATCTTCTGCTTTTATTTTGCTAAATACTAACATGACAACAAATATACCAGTGGAAAGTGGTTGCAGTACACACTGATCACATAAGTGATCCTTCATTTTCTTTTTAAGTTTTACTGCCTTATTTACCACAGTGATTGTGGGAGGGAATGTAGTGAGAATGGATATGACTGACAGCAACAAGTTGAGATACATTACTAGTGCCATTATTTCATTTTTTTCCTGTAGTCATACATTGGATAATTCTGGGGAGTGGAGGCAATCTGTATGTGAATTCAAACTGGAAATGAAATGATCATTGGTATAGCTTGTTGTGGCTGGGGAAAGTCTAAATGCCTCGGACAGCAATAAGCTGAAATGTATTACCAGGGCCTTTCTTTTGCCAGCTAACATCAAAGGTGCATAGAAGGTGACTTTTTTTGATTAGGAAAGAAGAGGCCATGAACAGTGTATTTGTGTCTGTGAACAACAAGCTGAAATCCATTTCTGTAGCCATTATTTATTTCACTTTTTCATAACCAGTCAACAGATGAACATAGAAAGTGGCTATTTCTGTGGGGTGCAGGCAAGAATTGTGTGAAGTCAACTAATCATCAAGCTGGCTTTTTAGGGGCAAAGAAAGAGAGAGCAACTGACTGTGTGTGTGTGTGTGTGTGTGTGTGTGTGTGTGTGTGTGTGTGTGTGTGTGTGTGTGCTTTTATACTTGCGTGGGGGGATGCAATCCATTTGTTTAACAGCAATGAGCTTAAATACTGCATCAATTCATAGGTGCATAGCAACTAAGGTAGAACATCATTAAGTAACCAGCCACTGCAGGTGACCTACTTCCCCTGTCCTCAGGGGACAGTGGGGTTAGACCCAGAGTGAATTTAAAGGTGGTGAGAGAGTGTTACTTTCTTTGGCTGGTATGGGAGCTTATTTCTAAGGGATGGCATTTTTTGGAGATTCATCTATCGTGACAACTGCACCTGCTAATATCATGATGTAGGTTTCAATTCCTAGAGCAGATATTTGTATAATATCTAGGTTTACAAACATGTAGAAGGTCAGGCAGGTCAGCATAATTTGCAGGTTTGCAGACCAGGAAGAAATCACCACAGAGAAGTCTATAAGAGACAGAATAGAGTGATAGAACTTTTATATACCCAATAAAGCTTAGGGAGCTTACATGATTTTTTTCTTTGTAAGGAAAATTAAGTATTTTTTAGTTGGATCACATGCCTGTGGTTTTGCACATTCTTAAAATGTTCTAATTACCCATCCACATAATCAACCTCCAGTAGAAATCCAGAGAAAAGTCAGTTGCTATTTTTCCTAAACATCTGACCATAAGCTGCTCCTGATACACAAATTCAGGCAGGTT
>NC_056725.1:1744464865-1744526688 GCF_019279795.1 Protopterus annectens | reverse complement strand
ACATGTAACACTCTGTGCTTGATCTACAGTTTATGTCCACTGCTACAATGAAGAAGTAAAAGAGAACATATGGAGAAGGATGTTGAAACGTATCATATCAATGTGTTTCTTCCATATTGATAGCTATAAAATGCTCTACATAGCATGTTTTAGTGCTAAGTGTGTTTGAGTGGTGATACAATGACACTTTCAATAATTGGGATGAGGCTGGGCATTATGTTTGAAGCAAACCCCTAAAATACTAGCAAGAAGTTGCTAACTGAAGAAGAAATAGCAAAGCACAGAGGATGTGTAAATAAAATGCATGAAAAAAAACATTTAAAAATGCTAGGCTACTGTTCAAAGATAGCACTACAGTGGGTGGCTCTGCACTGGCATACTTATCAATGCTGTAATTTGTGTTTGTGCCCGAGATTTGTGGTATACTTGACTATAAATGCAAATGGCATTGTGATTTGAAAGTGATGTTGGCAACTTTTATATGGTACAGAGGCTTATCACAATGTAAAAACATGGCAGCTAAAAGCCAGTTTGTGTGTCTGCTCTTCATGATTTAGATGGCTGCTTGTGCAGACTGACATGCATACATACATACATAAAGGGACGTGCCCAGGAATTAATTAAAGTTCATAGTGCTAGAAAGGACTTTCTGACATGACACACCCATTTGTGATTCAGGAAAATGCTAGGTTCAATTAGGTAAAACCTCACTATAAGTTAATTTGCATGTTTCCTGAATTCCAGTTACTAAAGCAATGTGCAAATCATGGCTGATCTGAACATTGCGCTAGTAACCTGTTGCTTATGTAAGCAGTGAATTCCCCCATCCAGTCACATACACACACACACACATACACACATGCGCACACACACACACACACACACACACACACACACACACACACACACACACACACACACACACACGCACGCACACACACACACACACACACACACACACACACACACACACACACACACACACACACACACACACACACACACACACACACACACACACACACACACACCATAGTCCCTGTACCTCTCCCTACCCTGCCATGGTTCCCCCCACCTTGTAATACTTTAATGCCATTGCAGAAGATATATATTAACCCATGGTGTCTATTGAATCCTTCAACCCCATGTCCCTGTTACACTATTGGTGCAATTACAGCAATTTAAAGAGTTATCTCTGGTGTTCTATTGGTTTCTCCATTCCCCCCATCACCTGTATGAAGTGTGTACCATTACAGTACTTATCCCTGGTGTCCAGTTGTTTCCCCATCCCCGATCCACATACTACTGTTGGTGCCATTATGGCACTTTAGAGAGTTTCCAGTAGTTCACCAATCCCCCTTATGCTGGCCTGTACCTTACAGCACTTTCTGCAGTAATCTTTAGTATCTAGTGTCTAGTGTATCCAAAATAATCCATGCATCCATGAGCTACAGACATTAAAAGAGAATTCTGCAAAAAAATACTTCCTAGAATTCATCGACAGCCTGTGTGTAACACAAATCTGCATAAATAGCTTTGCTCAGTATGCAGAGTGGGTCCTGACTCATAGACATCCACGCTGCTCAGTAGGGCACCCTTTTACTTCCCAGCAGAGTAGCATGTACATCTAGTAATATCTGGGCATAGTCATTGCACATCCTGGGGCACTGCTCTGTAGGGATTCTTATTTATTACAATGGTTCATGCATGTCCATACTATGCAAGGTCTGTGTTAAACAGCATTCAGATTCATAAGTGTATATGGCAGTTTAGTGGCAGATGCTTACATATTCCCATTGGAAAATCAGAGTACAGGGAATCTTCACCTGGCTGAGATGGCCAATCCAAGTAAGAAGTAAGTGTACTCATGCGTGTGCATTTGTGTGTACTGTCTGAAGTGATCTGTCACCGGTAGGGATGGGGAGACTGAATGTGCAGTGTGCTGGCACTAGAAGTATAGAGGAGTGTCCCTTAGCATATGTGAGCATGTGTGTGTGTGTGTGTGTGTGTGTGTGTGTGTGTGTGTGTGTGTGTGTGTGTGTGTGTGTGTGTGTGTGTGTGTGTATGTGTTCGCATGTGTCTACCTGTTTGATGGTCATTGTCTGAAGTGCTTTGTGGCTGGTAGGAATAGGAGACTGAATGTACAGTGCGCTGGCACTAGAACTATACATATGTGTGTCTGAGCATATGTCACCATGTATGTGTCTGTATGTGTGTGTGCATGCGCATATAAGCATGTGAGAGCATGCAAAAGCGTAAATGTCTGTTTTTCAGTGTGTGGTATTCTGTACAAGTCTGCATATCTGTATGTCTATGTGTATTTGTTTGTGGGGAAAATGTGTGTGTGTTCATGTGTTCATTGTAAGTAACTGCTCTATAGACTTGCACAGTATGGTATGGCAGCTAGTCATCTGAGCAAGTCATAGTCACATAAATACTCAATATCATATAAATCCTGTTTTAATGTCTAAATGAATCACAATAAATAGAAGAAGCGCAACTCCCCTTAGTCAGCAGGAAAAGTTGTGTTTCAGTACACACTGACTATAAATTCAGCCCTCTAACAACAACAGCACTCGTAATTGAAATTCAGTGTATGTGGTCTAGCAAAATGTGAGTCACTGAAACTGACTTTGACAAAGCTGTACAATCCCTTGTGGCAGTACTGGCTACGTTATTCTACCACCTCCTATACTTGTTTTGATGCATTATCCTCGGATTTTACTTGGTAACTGCAATGTCTCTTATCTCCTACTTCTGATTTTGTGAGGCAGAAGAAGTTTGACATTTCATTGCTATGTCACCACACTACCAACTTTAATTGTTATATTCGTAATGTACCATAAGTCTATGGGCATCAAACAATAGCCTTCCTCACCCGCTGTCTTCAGCAGTTACTACATCTTTAGTAGTCCATCTGAGTTCAGTGCTTTTTTTACTCAGCTAGTGATGGTATACTTTCCAAAAGCTTGTCTCCAGTAGTAATTATTCTATGTGGTGTTTATCAGCTAATTCATTTGGTTGCCTTAGTATTGAATGAATTCTCTTTGGTTTATTTTTACCTGCAGCTCTGTTGCTTTTGTCAGTTCACTCTGCTTTGTTTACTTGAGTTGTAATTGCCTCACTTTAAGCTGAACTTTTTAAGTTAACTGACTTTTTGTTTTACTGATTTATGTCTTATTTGCAGTCTACTGCAGTGAACTGTTTTAGTTATTTCTTATTTCAGTTATGATATCCTAAAGGTGTGTTCTAAACTATCACAAGCTTTGTTATGGGCCAGATCCATATTCTTTACTTGCAGTCCCTCCTACTGGCACTTTGCCCTTTGTGACTCAGAGGCTTGCCCTTACTATTTTTTATTGTTCAGTCGATACTGTATTCTAAAATAACTCAGGACAGATCACTGGAAGTGGTTTTGAGTGGAGGAAGACAATCGCTTGGACATGTCAGTTGTTTATGGGACCAGGCATCGCCTTGGGCCATTGCAATATGCAAACAGAATTTCTGTCCTGAATGATGCACCCAGTGAACTGACTGTTCAATCCAGGCAGAGATCAAGAACCTGGACATCAGTGGTCCATCTGAGGGTGCTGTATACTAATGCCAGTTCCATTTGCTACATGACTGGCATTATTTCAAATCTGCTATATGATGTTGACCTCACTTTTATTATGGAGAACTGGAAGATGAGGATCACAGTGCATGTCTGCTGGCAGTTGTCCCTCCAGGTTTGCTGTAATTCACACAAAGGCTGAACAAGAAGCGAATGGGGCATCAAGTCATTATCACTGACTACTGCAGCTCAATAAGGATTGACTCAAGGCTATGAACTCTTGAAAATGACATTAAAACAGTATAAACCTACAAGTTACTCCGCATTTCCCATCCTCATGGCAGTGATTTTCTCATCATTCTTAATCAACTGATTTTTACAAATTAGAATATTTACTAGTGTATTTTAAATGCGTTTTATTATAAGGGTGCGTGGGTTCAAGCACCTTCATAAATACAATCTTTTTGAAGTGTAATTACTTTGATAAAGGGTAATGCAAAATCTCTCGATCTTGTGATGCTTACAGCATACAATACTTATCCAGTTTTCATTTTGTTCATAGGTATTTATTAGACTAATGACCACAAGGGCTTTTTTAAGCCTAACCATGCATCCCAAATCTCAGACAAGTTCTAGTACTCTTGATAAGTGTAAAAAGGGGCTTGGGAGATGAAACATTTACAAGCAGGGCCCTGGAAGGTGAACCATTTACAGGTTGCCTGTGTCCATTAGGGATATAGGTGCCTGAGCAGGGATACATCTCCTATTCCCCATCCAATTGTCCAAGTTACACTTGAATTAGGTTAGAGAGGAACTCTGCTTCACGTGGATAGGGAGTTTGTTTCAAAGACTGGGTAGTCTCTGTGATTCAAACCTGTCTGTCTAGCAGGTCTTATTTATACAACAGGCAAGGTTTAAGTCTTTAGAATGGGTAATTCTGGTGTTGTCTGTTTTGTGGATATGCAGGAGGTCCATCAGAGTGGGGTCTGAAAATGCCCTGTATACCAGGCTTTGGTCTCCCCTCAAAAGCTTGTAGGATACAGAATACATGGATAGGGCCTTGAGGTGGTCTGCATACAACATTTTACTTACACCCTGTATTCTTTCGGATCTGCATTGTTAGGTACATACCAAAGGGGGCATTGTACTCAATGATAGGTCTGATGAATGCCGAATACAGTGCACTTTCTGATTTTCTTGTTTTTTGTTTTGCCTATTGACTTTGGTTTGGAACAATGACTTCCTTGGAACTAGATGCCATGCCTTTACTTATAAATTGAGCATAGAATGATTTCCTCACTACTGTAGACACATGATGGTCAAAGGCTAGATTACTGTCTATGTGTTTCTCTAAATCCCTGACTACTGGGTCAACTCTAAGGGGTGTGTTATCAATAGGATAGTTACCAGGGGTGGATCACTTTCCAAAGGGTACTGTTATGCATTTCTTGCCATTTAGTTTTAGTCCACAGCTCTGACACCAGTTGTTTGTCTGTGTCAGCCCTTGCAGGAGAACATTTGTGTCAATGAGGGATTTAATGGCAGCTCCTAATTTGCAATCATCTGCAAATTTAGTCAGCCAGGGACCACTGACATTGGTCTTGACTTCAGAGGTACAGATCCCTGAGGACTCCACTTGAGACAGGCTCTTTGTAGAGGTGGACACCCCAATTGTACCTTCCTGGGTCTTGTTTGTGAGCCAGTTGGCTATCCACTGGGTGACATACGGGTTTGTACCTAACCGCTTGAATTTGTCACCAATGTCTGAGTGGGAGTATTGTGTCAAATGCCTTGGCCAGTTCAAGGTAGGCAGTGTGAACAATTTTGCCTTCATGCATTACTTTCAAAGAAGTCCATCAGCTTGAGTAGGCATGATCTGCCCTTGAAGAAACCAAACTGCATTGGGTCCACTGTCTGGATGTTTACTCTATCACTACTGATAATTTCCATGATAATTCTTTCCATGGCTTTACATATAAGACTAGCGGCACTTATGGGTCTGTAGTTTCCAGGGTCAGTAGATGGCCCATCTTTGTGCAGAGGGATGACTGTTGCTGTTCTCCATTCATGTGACATGAAGCCTGTTTGCAGGCTACAGTTAAATAGCAATTCCAGATGGCCTGATAGGTCATGTTTCATGCTATTTAGAAGGCATCCTGGGATATTGTCTGGACCTATTGATGCAGTGTTTTTGGTCTTAAAGAGAGCATTAAGGACTTGTCCCCTAATGATAGCAGGGGGAGTTATATTTGATGGTATTTGCTGAGGGAAGGTTGAGGGGGAGAGAGGGGTAAAGTTGGAGGTGAATGTATTGGTCAGTAGGTTTGCTATATCTTCTGTCTCAGTATAGGTGGCTCCATTTACAATGAGCTCTGCACACAATTGTGTATTGCCTTTGATATTGCGGACATAGCTGAAGGATGCCTTGTGCTTGTCCTTGGTCTGGGAGGCCAAATTTACCTCAATCTGGCTTTGGTAGACATTATTTGTCCTCTGAGTTGTTTGTTTAGTTTGATGAGAGTGCTTTTATCCTGCTGGGTGCTGCACTTCCTAATATTTGGCATGGTTTTCTTCCTTCTGTTATACAGCCTATTGTTTTTGTGGTTCCAACAGGGTGGCTTGTTTTTTGAGTTAGTTCTGTATGTCTTCCTGATGGGTACAGTTGCCTCTATGCAGCCACTATATACTTGTATAGGGTTTATGTGAACAGTTCTGCATAGGCAGCAGTGTTCTCAGGGTTTATGGGCCTTGAAATTTTGCCAGGTTATCACTTATTAGCAGGAAAATAGCCATAAGTATTTCCTGAATATTGAAGTTTAGCTGGGGGTCCAGGTCTTATTTCTACTTCAAGAAACACCATTTTGTCATCTGACCTTACCAGGGAAGACATTACAGTAGGTGGGTGTGCAGCAGTCTCCGATAATAGCGAGGTCCATATCCAGTATGGTTGCACCCCTGGTTCGTTTATTGACAATTTGGCCAGGAAGATTGTATTTACAAAATCCAGAAATCTCTGTGCCCATGCATTTGGTGTCATATATGATTCTCAGTTAATAGTGGGTAATTAAAGTCACTTATGAATTTGGTGTTGGGTTGGATGGTGAGTATTTCCAAACAGTTTAAATACATGGCATGGGTTTCCTGGGTCATAAATAGGGACCTATAGCTTGCAAGGAAGTGGAATTGGATTTTGCAAATTGTGATTTCAACACAGCTCAAGTGCATTGTCCTGTTTGACAAGCCTTGAGGTATATCTATTTTTTATGTAAATTGAGACACCTCCACCTTTAGTCACTGTCTGTGTAATAGCTGGTCTCTTGATGTTCTGTAAGATGCTTCATACTTGGTTATAAAAGGAATCTGCTGTTAGAAATTAAAATCTTATCTTTTGGACCTTTTAGAGTTCTGAGACCATATGTAATACCTTGCCTTATTCCTATAACACTAAAGGGGTTTGTACATGAAAAGACCATGCATTTGGTACAGAGGGTTAAGGCTGTGAGCTGTAGTTCCTGTGGTATAGTGTTTGTTTCTCTTAGCCCTCATTTGCCTACTTTGTGACTTTGATTAAGTCACTTAACTAGAAAGTGTTCGGGGTATAACCGGGAAATTGGGCTTGGCTCTTCAAAGGTCCTCTGGGCTGCTGGCCTAGGAACAGCCTATAAACTGTGGTGGAACAGTGATTAGAGTCATTATCAGGGAATATGGTTGCCTCAAGCAAAAGGAAACTACTAGGATTAAATTGTAAGAAAAAAAATCAGCACTTTGTGTCCAAAAAAAAAGTGGAGGAGGAGTAACACAGTAAAGTTTGAATTAATGGAAAGTAGAAAAGCGTGTGTGTGTGTCTGTGTGTGTGTGTGTGTCTGTGTGTGAGTCAGCAGAAAGATATATATATATATATATATATATATATATATATATATATATTTTTTTTTTTTTTTTTTTTTCATATTCCTTCACAATTGCACTGTGTAATCCACATAAGTGGTGTTTTTTTTATTTTACACTAGTGGTCACTGCTTTACATTGCCATATATGACATCCCTCCTCTAGGCCAGTAATCAAGGAGCCACAATCCTTACCACTGACACCAGTGGGGGAAGTTCACTTAGAACAAAAATGGATACATACAGTATTTTCAGATGCAGCTCTCTGCACCAAGCACAATTTCTCTTAAGAGCACACAAGGAGCACACTCTATACCCGGGGCTGGGTTTTCCTCTCAAGACTCCAAGTAAGAATTCGCCTTTCTGTCTACAAATATCAGTGCTCTGTGTCTATGTTCCAAGTAGCTGACACACAGTCTTTGAGATTTGGTTTTTACACACACACACACACACACACACACACACACACACACACACACACACACACACACACACACACACACACACACACACACACCTGGGAAAGGCTGGCACAGTTTTATCACCTATACCTCTTCTACCAAGACTATAAGGTAAATTCACTGCCACCAGCCAGCTACTTTCAGGCTACACAATCACTCTTAGTAAAATGAATGCTATGCAAGCGACACCAAATAAATGCTAAAACTCTCAAAGGTTAAACAATTTTCTAAAAGACCAGCTACAGTGAAAGGTATACTTATATTTAATAATAAATAATAAAATAGAAAACATGAAAATACTGAATATCTATTTACAATAAAGACGAGCATTTAATTTCACAGGAAATATAAAAACAACACAGCTGGAAAGATTCAGACAGATACTGAAAAACAATATGTAACTAATTTCACAATATTTTCCTAACTTACTGAAGAATTACTGTTCCCTACTTACTGCCTAGAGCAAGGCAAAATGGAGTGGGTGAGTGGTCTTTATTCTCAGGTTCCCAAAAACAGAGTACAAAGTGTCACTATCACATCTCTCACTAATATCTAATCACTAATATCTAAAATAATTTCAGTGCTGGCTATAGAATGACATCACATCTGGTCACCTGATTCTGTGGTTCTCACACTACCACCCTGACTAGAAGCTGAACCAGGATCAAGTACAGTTGTGTCACAATATACACCTATAGCTTTGCTAAGGCATCTGTAGACTGTAAAACAATTCCAATATTTTCATCCTTCCTGGAGTGACTAACCAGCCATTCTCTGGCACCTCAGGGTAGCAATTAGTTCACCACTAAGAACAATAAGAACCCAGGCCTTTCCCAGACATTGCATCTCTGTCTGCATTACAGCCTGTGAGATAACCTCTTTATGGCCTAAACCAAGTCATTTAATTTCTGGTTATTTTTCTTAAGGTAAGCTGAGCTCAGCTTAACCCCTTCTCTTCCAGCATCGTCTGTTAATATATATACATTTTCTTAGTTAACACAGTACAGTCTGATATAAGTGTATATTTATGTTCTGTCCAGCAGTACCCACCATTGATACATTTTTAACACAAGCAGCTTTACAAATACATTTTCACAAAAAAAAAAATCAGTTTGATATTCGGATGACATAAAACTATTCACAAAACTCCAGCTAGCAATGCTGGCATATGTTTCATATGTACTGTCCTACTCTCTCTCTCTCTCTCTCTCTGGCATACCTGGCACTACCTCACATCATCACATCATACTAATTACTTTCACCCCATCCCCCTTTTGACAGGCAGTAGTAATTCATCACCTCTTCCATTCTTCCCTTTCTTTTTCTTTCATTCCTCTCATTTTTTTGGCTTCGTACTTTTCCTTACAATGTCTAGAAATCTCCTGTACAGCTCTATCTTGTGGCACTTGTCCCTAGTTTTCCAGTTTCAAGCTCTTACACTCTTCATCTCTGTGAACATTAGTCTTATTGCCCACATTTCTTTTTCATGCCAACCCCTCTCTTTGTTCCCTATATTTCACATGCAAAATTCCCAGGAGTTGTGTCCCTCTTTTCCGTATATCGTCTTCCAGATTTCTACAGCCTTTGCCTACATATTTTGTATCCAGGTACAAATGCAGAATGTATGTTTCATGGCTGCCTCTTATGCCACGCACCTGCAGCATCTTGAGTCTGTTTTCCTTCCTTTCCTATATAATCTTTTTGGTGCGGGATACCGTTTGTGCAGCACTCTTATTATCCAGTTTCCCATCTCATGCTTTTTCTGCATCTCTGATGTCATTTTGAGGACTTTATATACCATTCATCTTCCCCTTCCTGCCACCTGTCTTCATTCTCCCATCCTTTCATTATTTCTTCCTTTGGGGCTTCCTCTGCTTTCCCCATCATGGCTTCATGAATCATTCTGCGTTTATCTTCCCCCTGGTTTTCCTATATCCCATATGGTGCTCTCCTTTCCTCTCTCACCTGTCTCTTTTTTTCCTTTTCCTTGGTTTCTGCTTCTTCCATATTCCAACCATGTGTCTTTCAGCCTGCTGTATGCCCCCCATTTGTATTAATTACTGTAGGGTTTTGAATACTGTCTTGCCCTCCTGCCCCTTTTCTTCATTAACTCCTGTTGTCCTGTTATCCCTTTTTTCTTCCATTTTTCTACTTATTACCTGTAAAAGTGCGCTATTTTTCTCTTTCTCATGACTCTTTCTTTCCCTTGTCATGCTCCCGCATCCTTTCAGTGCCTCCTCATTCATTCGTTTACATTTTTACCACCATTATATTTTCCCTCTCTCCTTCTCTTCTCTCCCTTACTTGTTATCACCCTAAGTTGATTATATATTAAGGTCTGATGAGTATGTGTGGAAGTCCCAATCTCCCTTTTTTCCTACTCAATCTTATCTTCATTTTCTGAGACCCTTTTCCCTTTCTGTTTCTCTACTCACCTTTTCAAGTCATTCTATAATGCTAATAGTTTGGTCTCCGCTGGGTCCATTGGCAGATTTCTTAGTACATGCACTATAAGTGTGAAAATTATCATTCTAATCACACTGATTCTATTTAATTGTGTGCATGTTTTATACTCCCCTTGTCCAGTATTCCCTGCATTTTCTTTCTCCCTTTCTACAAGTTTTTCTGTACTGTATTACTCAAAGTGTGTCTTACATATACTCCCAGATATCTGAGGTATTCCCTCAACTGAATGTGTCCCACTCCTCCTTTTCTGTTCCCTTCATCTATCCTGACCACCACTGTATTTTTGGGGCCCATTCAAACCTTGCTAAAACTGACATTATTTCATCTACATCCACCTCAACATTCTCCAACATAAGCATGTAGTAACCCATGTACACTAGAAATCCTCACCATATTCCTGCTTTTTCTCTCCAGTTGTGCTTTTTCCTCACTTTGATTTCCAGAAATTCTATGACTAGACCGAAGTTTCCTGTGGAGAAAAGGCACTCCTGTCTGGTCCCCTTCATAATTTTAATTCCTTGGAAACTTTTACCTCTGCTCCTGGCTCATTGGAAATTGCCATTATCAATCTTATATATTCCCCCATTTGTCTTTTTTTCTAGTATTTTCCAGAGGAATTCCCATCTGAGTACGTCAAAAGCCTTTTCTAAGTCAAAAAAGACTATTCCTCCCCATTTTCTTCTCTGTCCATAATCTCTGTTAAGTCCACCAATTCATGTTTGCTCATCTTTTCACAAAGCCATCCTGCCCTCCTGTATTATTCTTGGTAGAATCTCATCCAGTCTCTGTGCTGGCACTTTTGCCATCATCTTGCTGTCTCTGTTTATTGAAGAGATTGGTGTGTAATCCTCTGTTTCCATCCTGCCTTCCACCCCTTTTGGGAGCACTACGACCCAGGATCGCTTCTTTGTGCCCATTAATTCTAATGTTTCATTTACCCTGTTTACCCTGTCATACTCCTCTCTCTTAACTGTCCATATTACCTCTCACCCCCTTGTACAACTCCACCAGGTATTCACCTGGGCCCCCTTCCCTTTCTGCCTTGCATTACCATCCCTGTATCACTGATCTCATCTATCATGATTTTTGCATTCAGTTTCTCCCTCTGTATTCCTTTTACTTGGTACCCCTTTTCTCGGTCTGTAACCTCCCAATGGGCTTCCTTTTCTTCTTTGTTCTTGGAATGTTTTTTGACAGTATTCCTTTAAAGGCTGCTTTAACCCTGCTGTCCTCCTCCATGATTTCTCCTTTTTTTCTCCTAATGCTTGGTCCATCTCTCTCACTTTTTCTTTTCTACAATTCCTTAGAAAACTTTTCCACCATTCCTCTCCAGTTACCCCCAGTAGTTTTTCCAGTATTACAACTCTACTACCACTGTAGTTATAACGTTCATTCTAATTCAATTTTTATTACTGCTTCGTAGGTCCCTAGTGTTTTTCTGTATATACCATTTTCCACATTTCCCTTTCTATCCCCCTTGGTTCTCTTTCCAGTTTTGTTATTTCTTCCTCATCGTACCTCTTTTCCATTCACTATCTCTCATGGCTTTTCCCATAACTGCTGCTTTGACAACATCCCATGAGTGTTTCACCAATTCTGCCTTGTCTATACGTTTCTCCTCTTCTATTTCCTTGATCATTTTTTTTTTTATCATTGCTTCCTTATTTGGTATTAAGACTTGTAGCTTGCCCATCTCAATCCAAACCACTCACCTTGTTCCTCTCTGTCCTTATTGTTATTGCTACCACTGCATGGTCTGATACATACTTCTATTGTATTTCTAGTAAAAGACAAAAAAAATCCACAAACCACCAAGAAAATCATCGCACAAGCAGTATGCAGACAATGTAGTACAATGCAGTAGAATGATGTTAGGTTTAACAGAGATGTCAACTAATGTACTAATTAACAGAGTTACTGTGGTCAAAAGGGGACAAAGAGGGTGTTCTAGAACTAGCTATGAAGTGGAAATGAATCTTGTTTTGGGTGATATGGACATCTAGCAGATCAAAATTCATGTCTTGAGGAATAAGTCATGATGTGATGATAAGCCCTGATAAATAGGGCTCTCCTGGAAATTGACAATATGTATACAGATAAGATAGGAACTAAAATAAGATAGCCATGAACACAGTGTGTATACTGCACTGATGGGTTCCTATTAGCAGATCGAAAGACCGTAATCACGAATACGGAAAGAGCGACACGTATTGAGCAAAATATGGAAACGCCAAATGTCCGAAACAGCGAAAATGGAAATGTCGAAGTGCAATGGTTGGCCCGTCTGTGGTATAGCTCCATAAGGTAAGTGTGCGATAGATAGGACTTTAGGGTTAGGATGTGGGTTAGGGTAAGTTAATAGATAGGTAATATATGTAAGATTTAGTGTAGTGTTAGAAGTAGGGTTTTATTTAGCTGTATATATGTGTATTATTTATTTGTTTTGGGTGTATGTCTGTAGAAGTGTGTGGTAGTTACGGACCTTAGAGTTAGGGAGGGGTTAAGGATAGTGCATAGACAGTTGTGTTTGTGGGGTTAAGTGTAGGGTTAGAAGTAGGGTTTTGGTACTTTACTTTAGGTTAGAAGTAGGGTTTGGTTAGTGTATGTATGTGGTTTATTTATTTTGTTTGGGTAGGTAGTATGTAGCAGGTTGTGGGGTTGGCCGACTACAAAAGTTCATTATTTTATTTTTCGCTGTTTAGTGCTTTCGGGTTTTTTGTTGTTCACGTTATAGATGTCGACGTTTAGGTATTTGGTTAAAGGGCTTTTCAATTTGCTAATATAGACCCACACTGATGAGCTGTCAGTTTCTCATGAAATGACATTAGGTGTGCCACAAAGGTCAGTATTAGGACCTTTATTCTTTAATGTATTAATAAATAAAACACCTACGGTCTCTCCCAGCAAGGTTAATCCAGCATGAAGATGACTAAACATTAATATGAGTTGCATCTTTAATCAAACAGCCCCAAGATAACCCACACCATTCCTTTACAAAAATTGAAAACAGTAAAACAATCTAAACTACTCCTAAATATAAATAAAAGTAAACTAATGGTATTTTTCTCCTCAAATCCCAAAAATCAAACAATTACAACTAAAATTCTAACTGGTTGACAATATTAGAACTGAGTTAGTACAAAATACAAAACTGCAGCATATAGCAAATGACCATAGATTAAGCTTTGATTAACATATCCAATATGCAATTAAAAAATCTGACCATAAAGCATGAATATTTTATAAATGTAAAGCTTTTAAAATATAATATGCACACAAGACTATATTTCAGACCTATCTACTCCCTAGTCTCCTATATGGCTCATCACATTTCACTAACCTACATTCTTCTCAGCTAGCAGAACAATAGCAGTCTTATACTAAAATTGCAAAGTTTGCTAGTGACCACATTAACCAAGCACACTATTGTCTGACACTTTAGTGTCTTAACTGACGGCAGCTACCTAACCCTATAGCCTGCACTGACATAAAGCCTGCTCACATTATTGTCTGTGTCCCAGACAGATGTCCCTCCAACCAGGCAGTTATTAAACAGGGACACACTACACAGAGAGTAATGCTCAGTGATCTAACGTAGTACCACTCAAAAAACTTAAAATCATAACAGTGACTGTATTTGCTGATACATTGCTTAACTGCCGAACTAACTAGAAATATCTCAACTCATCTACAATTTAAACTATCATTGAAGATGTAGTTCTCAACAAAATAGTCCTGCACTTGTAATAACCCTATTACAAAGTCCCCTACTTAATTTAAACCTTATACTGTCCATAATTTAAAATCACAGTGAAATCATACTTCATCAAAACAGTTCTACCCTTGTACCAACCTCATTACCAAGTCCATGATCATACAGTCAAATCAAACAAAATTAACAAAGTTTGCACACTTTTACTGCAGCAATCTCCATGCTACATATCTCTGGTAAATTTTAACAGGATAAAAATAAATATTTCACATTTGCTGTCTGTGTACTGAAATTACAGTTGGGGTATATACATACAAAGTAAAGTAATGTTCAATTGATATATGTGAACTTAACATGATATATATATATATATATATATATATATATATATATATATATATATATATATATATATATATATATATATATATATACACACACATATATACATATATACACACACACATATATATATATATATATATATATATATATATATATATATATATATATATATATATATATATATATATATATATATATATATATATATATATATATATATATATATATATATATATATATATATATATATATATATATATATATATATATATATATATATATATATATATATATATATATATATGGGTCTACCTGATAACGCCGAAAGCTTACAACGCCGATGATGAGAACACCGACACCAGAAGATCGAAAACTGAGATGACCGATGGATGAAAACCCCGACGCTGAGAACACTGACATGTGAAAAGGCTGTGTAAGTATGCGGTAGTGACGGACGTTAGGGTTAGGGTGCGAGTAAGGTAAGTGTGTGATATTGACGGACTCTAGGGATAGGGGTGGGTTAAGTGAGTTAGGGTTAGGGCGCGGGTTAGGTGAGTGTGCAATAGTGACAGTCTTTAGGGTTAGGGGCGGGTTAAGTGAGATAGGGTTTTAGGTGAGTGTGATAGTGACAGTCTTTAGGGTTAGGGGCGGGCTAAGTGAGTTAGGGTTAGGGCGCGGGTTAGGTGAGTGTGCGATAATGACGGACCCTAGGGTTATGGTTTGGGTTGAGGTTATAGATAGTTGTGTATGTAAGGTTTAGTGTGGGTTTGTAAGGATTTTGGTGTGCTTGTGTTGTGTGTGTGCTTTTTGTTTTGTTTGTTGATTGTCAGGATTGTGGTGTGTCGGGCATGTGAGGTTTCGTGTTTGTGAACTTTCGGTTATGTGGTGTCGGTGATTTTGTTGTCAGTGTTGTACTGCATCGGTGTTGTCAGGTAGACCCATATATATATATATATATATATATATATATATATATATATATATACATATATATATATATATATATATATATATATATATATATATGGGTTCACTACACATTACCGAAAACCCACAATACCGACGCCCATACACCCGAGACCAAACACCGGAAAGACTACAAGACTGACGGACCACAAGCACGAAATTCAAAATCGCGAATGTTTGAAACACATACAGTACACACATACACAAACACACAGCTTCCCCCCACAATCAAACAAATAAAATTCCACCCCCCCTACTTTAATATTCTAACTCCGAGATCACACAAACACACACACAAGACAAACTCACACCCACACATTGCAGTCCCTCACACACACTCACACACACACACACACACACACACACACACACACACACACACACACACACACACACACCATAGACACAACACACACTAAAGCCCCTCACAGACACACTTACACACACATACTTACCTGAACCGCAACACCAGATGCACTAACTCAAAATCTCTGAACATTGGGATTATGAAATTTGCACTTCTGGTCTTGCGATCATCTGGTCTTTCGGTGTTTTGGTCTCGGGATTCCGAGCATCGGTAATATGGGCATTCGGTCTTCCGTAGTGGACCCATATATATATATATATATATATATATATATATATATATATATATATATATAAATATGGATCTACTTCACATAATCGAACACCCAAATGTTCGACTTTTATATGGCCGAGACCATGTGATCGAACATTTGAAAGTTTGGAAATGTGAAAAAAAAATAAACAAACAAAAAAAAACCATTGCTAGCAGGGGGGCAAACCCTCCTGCACCCCTCACCTGGGGGGCTGTGTCCACAACACTCACAACTCCCACAGCTATTTAAATATACCAACTCCGAGATTGCACTACATTGCGGTAAAGGGAAATCTTCCCATTCCGCACTCTATGGAGATCCCCATTCGGACTGTTCAAACTTTTAAAAGTTCAATAGATGGTAATTAAAGGCAAATAAATAAGCAAACCCAATTTAGTAAATAAATATTACGCAGCACAACTATACTGCTAGCGTGTTCCTGACTTTCATTTATGCATATCACAGTTACCTGAATTTAGTTAAGAGACAATTTCACGTGCATATCACAGTTACATGAATTCAATTTTGTGAAAAGCAGATCTGCCTAAAAACAATTAGTTTCTGGCATAATTAACAAAACACAATATTTTTCTGTGTGGCAGGATCCAAATACATTTTGCCAACAGGTGCAATAAATGATGTAGGCACTGAAGCTGTGCTCAGAGTTCATTATCAATGCCTTTGTTTGTAATGTTACATGATTACAAAATGAAAGTCCTCCTGAAGTATTTACCTTTGGTATGTGCAGCAGTAGTTTCCTTAAAGACACTGAGATTGGTGAGAGATACACTTGTCTTTCTTTCCTGTACTTTCTGATGGTGAGATGTTGAACGATGGTCCTCCTATGTAATATACCATGATAACAGAAATGTTACATGTCAAACCTCTGGGGCTAGGCACAGTGGTCATCTTAAAAACTGCTTATTTTCACTATTACTAAAAAAAAAATCTTCTCTGGACCATGTACATATTATATATTATCCAAATTGTACTCTTCCAATAATAGAATCATATTAAATGATCTAGTATCAGCAAAAGTAGAACAATATTCAGAAATTGAATGTTAATGTCCCAAACCTTGAAATCCACAATGAATGCAAAAAATCATCTGAGGACCACTTATTTGTGTAATGTGCATTTAATATGATAAATTCCATGTCCTGTCTATAACACACAAATAGGTTCATAGGTGGTTACTAGGCTATCAGCCACACAGCAATTTTAAACCTGGCCAAGCTTACCCCAAATTTAATAAAATATTGCTGATGTATCGATAGGGCAAGGAATTTTATGGTTACAATATAGGCCTGTACACATCAAATATTCACAAAGTGTCTCTGTCCATTACAGACAAAGGTGGCAGGGGTAAGTTCGAGATTTCCCATCCACTGGACCAAATTACAGAGAGTATTATTACTGGATGAGTTTTGCTTCACATGGAGGGGAAGCCTGTTCCAGATAAGGGGTAGTGCTTGAGACACATACTTGCCCCTCCAGCATGTCCTGTTTATGTCGCAGGTGAGATTTAGGTCCTTAGAATGTGTATTGTTGATAATATTTGTTTTGTGGATATGTAGCAAATCCATCAGTGTGGGATCAAGGGATGAAAGCTGATTACACACAGATCATCATGCAGCAGTCTGTTGGAGACCAAGGACAGGGATAAGGCTTTGAAAAGGTCAGCATAGAACTGGTTATTCACTCCTTCTATTCTTTCTGTGAGGAACCTCTGTGGGCTCTCAAACTGTTTCAAGTGCCTGGTTAGGTACACTCCGAAGAGTGCATTGTACTCAATGGCTGGTCTGATGAGATCCGCCAACAGTAAAACAATGATCCCTCAGACCTGGATGTCATGCCAATACCTATAAGCTGTGCAAGGTAGAATGGTTTTCTCACCACAGTAGACACATTGCGGTCAAAGATTGGGTTACTGCCAACATGTTTTCCAAAATCTCTGACCACTGGGTCTACTTTTAGAGGTGTATTATCAGTGTAGTAATTTACAGGTGTGATCATCTTTCCAAAGGGTGCTATTATGCATTTTTTTCAAGTGCCTGGTTAGGTACACTCCAAAGAGTGCATTGTACTCAATGGCTGGTCTGATAAGATCCACCAACAGTAAAACAATGATCCCTCAGACCTGGATGTCATGCCAATACCTATAAGCTATGCAAGGTAGAATGGTTTTCTCACCACAGTAGACACATTGCGGTCAAAGATTGGGTTACTGCCAACATGTTTTCCAAAATCTCTGACCACTGGGTCTACTTTTAGAGGTGTATTATCAGTGTAGTAATTTACAGGTGTGATCATCTTTCCAAAAGGTGCTATTATGCATTTTTTCAAATTGAACTTAGTCTATGGCTTTGTTACTAGGTGTTTATCTGTGTCAGACCCTCTTGAAGAGTATCTGTGTCTGTGACCATCTGTAGTTTGCAGTTGTCTGCAGACTTGGTCTGCCAGCGGTCCTTCACATTTGCCATGACTTCAGAGATGTAGCTGCCAAAAAGGAGAGGCCACAATACTGATCCCTGTGGCACTCCCCTAGTTACTGGCCTCTTTGTGGTGGTGGATTCCCCTCTCCTACCTTCTTGTATCCTCTCGGTGAGCCAGCTGGCTATCCATTGGGTGATATATGTGTTTATGCCTAACTTTGTAAGTTTATCTACAATGCCCAAATGAGGTGTTGTGGTGAATGTCATGGCCAGTTTAAAGTAAGCAGTGTGCACAGTCATTCTCCAAGAATTCCACCAGGTTAAATAGGCATAATTTGCCTTTGACAAACCATACAGGGTAGGGTCTGGTATCTGTAGGTTTTCTATGTCATTTTTTTAACAGATCCATGATAATGCACACTGATGTAACCTTAACCTTCCTTAAAAATAAGTTTATTTCTTTCCTGCACTAATAAGTAACACTGAATCTGTACCACAACCACCTTAGAGAAACAGAAAATGACTGTCACACTACCAATTCTAGTCAATGGCAGAAATGCTATGAAGAGATTGTGTACAATCCTAAACATTCAATCATTCATGAAATGTCAGCTTGTGAAGATGCAGAATATTGTCCTACCTGCTGCCTGTTCTTAGGAACATTAACGCTTTAATCACATACCATCTAGGCCTGCAGCCAAATCTATATTTACTTGCCCTAATACTTTATCTAATTCATTTAATGAAATCGCCATTTCCAATTCTCTTTTTTTCAGTTAACTCTTTTACTTTTCATGTTTTTTTCACTACCTTCTTTTCTTCTTTAAACATTTCTTGCACACATTGTACTACATTATCTTTTCCTGAGTTGTTTCTATTTCTCCTTTTACAAGGTTGGGCACCGGGCTGGCAAATCGACACCGTAAAACTCCACTGCCAATCATGAGTGGACAGGTGATCCGCTGTGGCAACCCCTAACCGGGAAAAAGCTGAAAGAAGAAGAAGGTTTCTCTCATTACACTATCATCTTCCTTTATTAATCTGCTTAAGTAACTTGATATCCCTTCTCTTTTCCTTGCAAAAATATATTTGCTCATATAACAATTCTTTTTTTCTTGCTTTTTTCATATAATTCTTTTTCTTAGTCAAAGTGCTTTCAATCATTATGTTCTAAATCTTGCAATGCATTGTTATACATTCTTTTATACGTTTTTCTTTCTCTACTTTTATCACATCATAGTGCCACTGTAAAAAAAAACATTTGTTGTATTTTTCCTTAAATATCCTCCACCATTCAGACCAATTTTAAGAAATGTTTTCATAGTAGTATGATCTTTCCATAAATGTATTACTAATCTTTTTCTTTCTTCATTTCATGATTCCTCATTTATCCTTTTTATGCATTTGCCTATTTTTATATATTCCTTGTTTTCTTTTATCTCTGGGTATATTGCAAGATGATCAGAAAATCCTGCTTCAGCTACCTCCCCTTCTCCTATAACTAAACCTACTGATACTATAAAATAACATATTTCAGTTCTATTCATACCCCTTTTGTAAGTCCATGATTTTTGTCCAAAAGTTTTAACTTACTACAGCTTACAACTTCTAACATTTTTCTTATATCATTTCTTTTCTTTTTATGCCTGCCTCTTAAATTACAGTTAAAGTCTCCTGTCATTATAATATTCATATTTATCACTGCATAGTCTAAAATTTGATGAAATATTCTCTTTCTTTACAGTTAGTAGAAGCATATAATGTTATATTCCTTAATACTTGTTTTTGCCGTTTTAAATATACAGTGGTTAAACTTCCCGTTTTTACTAAAGTTATATCTAATATCTTTACTGTATTTCTACAGAATACAGCTAACCCAGAACATGTCTCATTTCTCAAATTCCAAATTATATTTCCTCCCCATAGTTTATCTGTTTGTAGTGGTTCTTCGTTTTTTTAAAAATCTTGTGTCTTCTAATATACAACCAGACCAAAGGAAGAAACTCAGTGCCAAACAACACCTGAAAAGGTGACAACATGAAAAAAAAAACTACAATAGACAATGTAAGAGGTCAAGAAAGCACCCGGATATAAAGGCAGAAATAAACTTTTTATTCCAATACAATCCTTTAATGCATTAACTGACTCACAGCATTTTCTTACCTATACACAGGACTTCATTAGATATCAAACAACCTACCCACAATTCTTAAAATACACTTACAATTAATTAACTCTAATAAATGTACCACCATTAAAAACAGTTTGAAAAAAAGGTAGTTTCAAAATGACAATTTCAAACTTAACCCAAAACACTTCTAAACAGTTAAAACATTCTCAAAAAATCTCTTAACATATTTATGGCACATAAGATAAACACATACATAAAATACAAATTTCTTCCTATAATTCATATAAAAATGTAATACGTTAATACAAGCATAATCACAAATATATTCAAACTGCATTCATACATGAACCACTACCCTCCTCTGGTGTCTTAATGAAGGAATTTCTACTAAAAGGTCAAACAAAATATTAAATATTAAAAAAAAACATTAAATAAACACCCTTCTGTCCCAAATGCAGACATAATAAAGACTGTTTAAATACAGTCTGAAAAAATACTTCATCTCCAGACAAAACCCCTTATCATACCATAGCTAACTATAGGGCAGTCAAAATACCCCCCTTAGCTCATAACTCTTATCTAACTGTTAAACAGCCCCTATGTATTAAGCCAAGTACCATTCTCCTAGGATACTTCAGCTACCCCTTCATAAATTGGGAGATGTATATTTTCACACATGCATGCCCAGAAATGTTTGGACTTCATCAATACAATCTCCATGGACCAGTTAGTCAGCACCTCAACCAAGTATGATAAAATCCGGGAACCAGTTCTTACCAATATGAGGCAGCTGGTCTTCATCAATTGTAACTTCCTCTCTGATCAAATGAGATCCCAAGTTAATCATATTAACCATAAGATTGAAGCCTGAAGTATCTTCCAATACCATGGTATTTAAAAATTATGCAAAGGCTAATCTACTGAAAATGGGTGATGACCTGGTTAAATTCAAAAGCCCCTTCCATCTTGATGACCCCACTGCTTATGCAGAATCCTTTACTGCCAAACATTATGCAAATGTAAATAGCTTCAGAGATGCAGATGCCCCTTCTGAAATAAATACAATGCTAAATTCAAACATAACCCCTTTGGTGAAACTGAAATATAAACTGGTTCTACAATAAAAGAAAAAAAGATAAACTTACAACATACAAAAATAAATCTAATTCTCAAGATGCTGAAAATACTCTTGCTAAACTAAACAAGGAACTCCAGACCCTGACCTAATCAACCAAAGAAAGATATGAAGTGAAAATAGCCACCCAGGTGAAGAATAATCAGAAAACCTTTTTTAATTAAGTTAAAAATCTCAAAAACAATGCCCAGCACTATACAGAGTGAATAGTAAATTATATCACATACTCAGACCCACAGGACTAAGCCAATCTACTATCAGATACATTTAGCTCAAACCTCACCTCACTTTCTCACTCCGGTATTATCAGATTACATAGTAACCACTCATAAATTGCCCAATGTAAGGCAAAATTCCAGTGGCAAAGGAAACACACCAGACTCTGTTTTCAGTCCATTCATTTCAGTTGTGGTCTGCTGGAAGAGTCTGGTGTGTTTTCCTTGCCACTGGATTCTCATATAATATGTCCACATATATACCCCCACTCAAATCATCCAGGAACAATTTTTCAAGGTATTATCTAAAGCCAAGAACACTATGTATATGAGGCCAGACAGCAAACTAGGCTACCTACTGGTCAGTCTGAGACATGACTTGGCTGATGTCAAACACAAAGCATACTTTTTGTCAGTTGAATGGGAGACAGTAATAGTTATTCCCTTGCACAAAGGCAGGGCTTCAACAGACAGGCTAATTATACAACCATAAGCCTGACCAGTCTCATATGTAAGGCTATGAAAAGGATCATTATGGAGTTAATGTATAAGGATATAGGTAATGTACAGACTTTTAACTCAGCCCAGTTTGGATTTGACAAGAGCAGGTGCTACCTACTTAACCTGGTTGACTTCTTCAAACAAGTGGCTGAAGCAGTGGATGAGGGAAATACAGTGCACACTGGATATCTAGACCTTGCAAAGGCATTTGACATCATCCCACTCTTAGGTATCATAGATAAAACCTCCCAGCTAAATGTCAATACTTATGTAACGTGAATGGCAAATTGGTTCACAAACACAACCCAGGAAGTTAGGGTGGGTGGGTAGCCGTACCTCCTCCAAAAGGCATATCATTAGTGGTGTACCTCAGGGCTTCAGTACTTGGACCACTCCTCTTTGGGATTTATGTCTTAGAGGTCAAAGCTAGTGTTAGGAGTTTGTGGCTTCCCACATTTGAAGATGATTGCAAACTTAGTGCCATCATAAACTCCCCAGAGGACACCAAGATCCTCCAAGAGGGCCTGTCCCAAGCAAATAGCTGGTGTCAAAGCCACAGGCTAGAACTAAATGCCAAGAAGTGCATAATAGTATCCTTCAGCAAGCATGATTACCCTTGTAATGATTACATTGAGAAGACATCCCTGAAAACTGATCCATAGTTAGGGATCTGAGAACCTCTGTTGACAATGAACTGTCTTTTGATCACCACATGTCAACTGTTGTAAGGAATACCTTTTTCATTGCACAGCTTATACCTAAAGGTGTTGCAGTTAGATCCAAGGATGTAATTATTCCACTGTAATCAGCACTCATTAAGTCTATCTTTGAGTATAATGCCCCTTTTGGTATATACCTGCCCAAACACTTGTCATAGCTGGAATGACCACAATTCTTTCTCACTAAAAACGTGATGGACAATACAGTTACGACTACTGAACCCTACACAATTGCACTTTATAAGCACTTACATGAGTGCATGGATCATGCTATCCCAAACAGAACCAAGACACTATCCCCCCAAAAAAGGAAGCCAGCCTGGTGGTCCCCTGCTATAAACAAACTGTACAACAGAAGGAAAAAACTCTTGCAAAAGAGAGTAAAATCCCACGAGTGGAGGAGTTCCCCGGTCAACCTCAGTAAGTAGCTGCGATCCCTGATAAAATCCTCCAAAGCTAGTTACGAAAAAAATCGCCACTGATTCTAAAGACAACCACAAAGCATTCTATAGCTATGTCAAGAATCTCAATGGAAACAGTCAGATCTGCTCTGAGTTACAGCACAATGGCACTAAATATACAGACCCAACTGATATTGCCAACATCCTGGCATATAGAGTCAGTGCTAACTTTACCCCCCTCTCACCCCCTAAAGAGCCCATCTCTATACTGGAAGAATGCAAAGTTCCGGTAATCACAGCTGCACAGGTAAAAAGCACACTCTCCAAAGCCAAGAACACAGCATCCATGGGACCAGACAACATCCTAGGCTGTGTTCTACATGAACTGGCACCCTACCTAAGTACCATGTTCAATCATAGCCTCACCTCAGGCTTTGTGCTTGCTGAATGGTGCACAGCAACGGTTATCCCACTCCACAAGGGGGGAGCCAGCATGGACCCTGGGAACTATCGCCCCATTAGCCTGACGAGCCTGGTCTGCAAGGCCATTGAACGTATCCACATGGAACTTATAAACAAAGACATTGATAATCTCCAAACTCTGGATTCCACCCAGTTCAGGTTTGTAAAAGGCAGATCATGTCTCCTAAACCTGATAGACTTCTTTGAAGCAGTCACCAAAGCCGTAGACAAGGGTAAGGTGGTTCACACAGCCTATCTAGATCTTGCCAAGGCTTTTGACACCATCCCCCACTATGGAATTATAGATAAACTCACTAAACTAGGTATAAATCCCTATGTCACAAGATGGTTTGCCAACTGGCTCACTGACAGAACCCACACTGTGAAAGTAGCAGTCGCCAAATCCGACTTCAGACAAGTGACAAGTGGAGTACCACAGGGTCCAGTCCTGGGTCCTCTCCTGTTTGATATCTACTTCTCTGAAGTACAGGCTAACACAGAAGGTCTTTGGCTAACGAAGTTTGCAGATGACTGCATACTAGGAGCCATAATCGAAACTCCTAATGATATGGACATCCTACAAAAGGCCTCACTGAGACAGATGCCTGGTGTCAAAGCCATGACCTCAAGCTCAATGCCAAAAAGTGCATTGTTATCCCCTTTGGTAAAAACTCTGTACCCATGAACTACAACAAAGGCAGTAGTCTACTTAACACTGAAAGTGTGATAAGAGACCGTGGGACACAGGTGGACAGTAGTCTCTCCTTTGATAATCACATTGCCACAGTAGTCAGGAAATCCTTCTACATGGCACACCTCATCACAAAAGGTTTCTCATCCAAAAAAAAAAGAGGTCATCGTTCCCCTCTACTCATCACTCATTAGACCCATTATAGAGTACAATGCCCCTTTTGGTATGTACCTCACAAGATATCTACAACAACTGGAAAGGCTGCAGAAATACCTCACAAAGAGGATTACCAGCTTCAAACAGATGCCCTACGCAGACCGTCTCAAAAAACTCCAGCTTTACTCCATTGCATATTGCCTACTCAGAGGTGATCTCTGCCTAACATACAAAGCTATGTCAAACCCAGAGCTGTTGGACATGCTCCACTTAAAGAAATACCAATCCCTCTGAGCTACATGCTCTAGGGACCTAAACCTTGTCACCACAATAAACAGAACATGCTGGAGGGATAGATTCCTGTCCCAGAGACTTCCCATACTCTGGAATAAACTACCTATCTATATCAAACAAAGCTCCTCATTAGCACTCTTCAAGAAAAATCTTGATGATTGGATGGGAAATAGGAAATTCACCCCGGGGATCGCCTCTGTGGCTCTGCTCGACAGTGGCACAGAAAAATAATTTTCTTGGGTGGCAAAAGCCAGGGTACCTTTTTGGCTGGGCTTGTATAGGCCCCAGGGCTGATAGCCTAGTACCTAACTATGAACCTAGGTCATGGGTCTAAATCGTAAAACATAAAAGCAGACTGTCTCAAATTCTTGTTCTTCTTCTCAGTATCATACAGTCTACTGAGAGATGAACTTTGTCTTGTATATGTAAATATATACATATATATATATATATGTATGTATATATATATATATATATATATATATATATATATATAAATATATATATATATATATATATATATATATATATATATATATATATATATATATATATATATATATATATACATACATACGTATATATATATATATATATATATATATATATATATATATATGGATCTACTTTCTATCAACGAAAGTACAATCCATCAAATTGCACTTACCCACTCACTATCTACTGAAACTGGCTTTTAGCGATACAATGAACTGCCAAATTCCTTTCCCAGGGAAAGGAACGACTGGACCACAGTAGTGAACTGTGCCCTCTCTCCGAGTAGTGTGCTCACGGAGTTGATATATTTAAGTAGGGGGGTGTGGGGGGCTTGGGGTGTAGTGGGCGAAGGCCCCCCCTTCTTTGGTGGGCTCTGTGTCTTTCTGTTGTGTGCTGTTTGCTTGGTGGTCCAGTGGTTCCTTTCCCTGGGAAAGGAATTTGGCAGTTTGTTGTATCATTAAAAGTCAGTTTCAGTGGATAGTGAGCAGGTAAGTGCAATTTGATAGATCGCACTTTCGTTGATAGAAAGTAGATATTTATATGTATATATATATATATATATATATATATATATATATATATATATATATATATATATATATAATATGTGTGTGTGTATATATATATATATATATATATATATATATATATTTTTTTTTTTTTTTTTCAGCAGACCCTATTCTGTCAGACTTACTACAAATTTCTAATCCAAATCAATCTCTTTTGCAAAATAAATACAATATGTTGGATTAATACATTTGTATATTTGTATCACAGGGAATACAGCTTATCTGTGACTGTCTTCCATTCCACATAATGCAAAGTACTTCTTCTACTGTATTCAAAATGTAATGGGTGGGAAGCTGAAAATTCAGCTCTCGTTTAGCACACCTGTCCCTCATGGATAAAAGAAATACTTAAATTCCCAGGTGTATCTTTGCCTGGATCATCTCTGGATTATTTGTAAGCAAAACATAAGAGTTAAAAGTTTCAATAGTTATGTCAGGCTAGACTTCTTAAGATGCTTAGATTAATAGCCTAGTAAGTACCTTTGAACCTATGACTGGGGCCATCGTCCAATCTGCCATGAGGGTACTTTCAACTCTTGCTTGCATCTTGGCAGTAAGAACATTTTTCATTATATGGCCTAACCCCATTATTGGTAGTGAAGTGTGGAGTTGCATCACTGCAAGGGTCACCTATGCCTGAGTGATACCCCACATGTGCCATCAAGTGCTAATATTACTGTCTTGGGTGGCCATTTTGAAATTTGCCAGGTACCAGCCCCCCCACACACACACACATATATGATGAGTGGTGATATGATCTACTGGCACAGCAAGTAGACAGGGAAAACATCGAGTCATTTGAGATGGCTTGGGATTGGTGGAACAAATGTGATGAGTAGGGATGAGGAGTGTGAGATGGCATGGGATAGGTGGAAAAAATGTGATGACTAGGGATGGAGGAGTGATAAAATATTACATGTGCCCAAAGGACTGAGTAAAGGTTTACTATCTTCTGACTTCATGCAGATGCAGCTAAATCAGTCCATAGTCTCTTGAACATGAATAGCAAAATCAGATGCATTGTCTCTGTTCCCTGTAAGTTTTATGTGGCTATGGGGCAAACTAAAAAGTGTTGCTGAATATATGGAACTGTGTCAACAGCAGTGACACATTGTCTTCTTTTATAGACATACTGTGAATATCGTTTCTTTGAAATCTAGAGCTACTTGCACATCAGCTTCCTTCAAACTGGAGCTGTGGACTAAAGAAAAATAAGTTTGTGCATGCACAAGTTATTGCAATCATGGTATAAATATACTGAAAAACAACAATTCTCTATGGTTGTATATTTTCAACAGCATAGTTGATGTACAGAAGCAAAAACAGCTACACTGCAAACATGCAGCAATAACATTTGTTTTTCTGCAGTGAGCACAGAACATTCTGAACTTATTTCAGGAAGGAACTCTTTATCTCTACATGTGGGTGCATAAAGAGAAGTGTTAAAGCATTTAGAATAACAAGAAGAATCGCTTAAGCATTTTCTAAGTAGTCACATTTACCATTTCTACTTCAAATGGTGTTAATCTTCCTTGATGTGGTGTCTTCCTTCCTGTGGGTGTTGCACTTCTGTGTAAGTTTGACGAAGAAGAATTCTTGTCTCTGATTTCTTTCAGAACTACATTTTGAGAATGAGATATTGCTGTGTTGCTTACCACCTAGAACAAAAATACCAACACAGAAACTATGAAGCGTAAGACTCCAGCAGCTTTGCTTCAGTCATATGATAAATACTAAGACAGTAGAGTTAACAGAAAGTGAGAAAGCAGCTAAATATTGTGATAGTAGATAGACTTGTATTACATGTAAAATCACTTTGTCGTATTAGATTCTGAATGGTGAGTCCTTGACAATAAAATCATGGTAATCATCTGTTGCTATACAGATGACAATGCGTACATTTATACAACTTAACTATGAGTCTAACATGTCACTTGTTTAATGGTTTGCATTACAGGCTCCTGGTACTTCATCCATTTAGTATATTTGCAAATGAAGGGTTTTCTTCATGTAACATCCACCAAATACTTCTTCTCGATATACATTACTAAAAAGGAAAGCCATATTAAGTTGTCAACTGGCATGCATTGCTTATGATTCCGGACAGTAATTATTTAACACTTCTCAAGTCCCAAAATAAAGCAACATTTTTATGACTGTAATCAAAACCTCACCAGCCTTATTGTTTCTTACTGATGCATGAAACTGGTCTAATGCACATCTAAGAACTGCCACAGGTAACCTAGCTTTTGAGGACAAATTATACTACATAACTACAAAGTGATTTTTTTTTTTTATCAGTACTGTTTTTGACACAGTGCCTTTTGTTTGCATTCACTATAAAATAGATCTAACTGTATTCCTCTTTCCATAATTTGCATATCTATCTATGTACCTATCTATCTATCTATCTATCTATCTATCTATCTATCTATCTATCTATCTATCTACAGTATCTATCGCTATCTATCTGTAGCTATAGCTATTGATCTTGTTAGCTATCTGTCTGTCCGTCTATATGGTTTGCCAGCATAGATCAAATTTCACTTACATCAACCTCTGTATCACTGACAGATGTGCAACATCGACAGTACCTTTCCAAGTGGGATATACCTTTCCCCACGGATTATGCAATCTCATTGTTAGTATATATAATTAGCAGGGGGTGTGGGGCACAGCCTCCCACATGGGGGTTCAGGGGGCTTACCCCTGTAAAAAAAAGATTATTCTATTTTTGCATGTTCTATGGATTAGCCTCAGAGCATGCACTGTAGTGTGCTGACATGTTGTTGACATGTGTCAACATTAAGCATGTCATTTGTGTAGATTGACAAGTAATAGTAGGGCCATATTTTTATATATATTTAATGCCAAAGTCTTTGAAGATATTCAGTTCATTAATCAGCTATTGTTAGGTGGAAGGGGAGTACATTCAAATTCTCTCTTTTTTTATAGATGTATGCCTTCTGTCAAAGATAGTGGACATATATTCAATTCCAAAAAGTAAGCACTAAGCTACATTTTTTTTCATTATTTATAAACAAATCCATTTGCTCATTGTAAAGTAAGTGTGAATGCTATAACATATACATAGGTTCATAGGTTCATAGTTCGGTACAAGGCTATTAGCCCAAGGGCCTAAGTAAGCCTAGCCAACAAGGTTCCCTGGCTTACACCACCCAAGAAAGTTATTTTCCTGTGCCCCTGTCGAGCAGAGCCACAGAAGTGATCCCCGGGGTGTATTTCCTATTTCCCATCCACTTATCATGATTTTTCTTGAAGAGTGCTAATGAGAAACTATGCTTGACATAGATGGGTAGCTTGTTCCAGAGTATGGGAAGTCTCTGGGACAGGAATCTATCCCTCCAGCATGTCCTGTTTATTGTGGTGACAAGGTTTAGGTCCCTACAGCGTGAAGCTTAGAGGTTTTTGGATTTCTTTAGGTGTAGCATGTCCAACAGCTCTGGATTTGACATAGCTTTATATGTTAGGCAGAGAACACCTCGAAGGCGATATGCTACGGAGTAAAGCTGGAGTTTTTTGAGACGGTCATTGTAGGGTATCTGTTTGAGGCCAGTATTCCTCTTTGTGAGGTACTTCTGTGGCCTTTTCAGCTGCTGCAGATGTCTTGTGAGGTACATTCCAAAAGGAGTATTGTACTCTATAATAGGTCTAATGAGTGTCGAGTAGAGGGGAACAATGACCTCTTTTTTCCTGGATGAGAACCGTTTTATGATGCGGTGTGCCAAGTAGAAGGATTTCCTGATGTGATTATCAAAGTTGAGACTACTGTCCACCTGGGTCCCAAGGTCTCTTATCACACATTCGGCATTAAATAGACTTATGCCTATGTGGTAGTTCAATGGGTACAGAGTTATTACCAATGGGGATGACAATGCACTTTTTGGCATTGAGTTTGAGGCCATGGCTCTGACACCAGTCATCTGTCTCAGTGAGGCCCTTCTGTTGGATGTCCACATCATTTAGGGACTCGACTATGGCTCCTAGTTTGCAGTCATCTGTGAACTTTGTTAGCCAAAGGCTTTCTGTGTTAGCCTGTACTTCAGAGAAGTAGATACCAAACAGGAGAGGTCCCAGGATTGAACCCTGTGGTACTCTACTTGTCACTGGTTTGAAGTCAGATTTGGAGTCTGCAACATTTACAGTGTGGGTTCTGTCAGTGAGCCAGTTGGCAACCCATCTTATGATGTAGGGATTTATACCTAGTTTAGTGAGTTTAGCTATAATTCTAGAATGAGTGATGGTGTCAAAAGCCTTGGCGAGGTCAAGATTGGCTGTGTGAACCACCTTACCCTCGTCTACAGCTTTGGTGACTGCCTCAAAGAAGTCAATCAGGTTCAAGAGGCATGATCTGCCTTTCACAAACCCAAACTGGGTGGGGTCCAGAGTTTGGAGGTTACCAATGTCTTTGTTTATGAGTTCCATGATGATACTGCTTAAAAACCTCAGCTTTGGCCGGCTAAGGACTTGCTGTATTCAACTGGATGTATAAGAGAATTTAAGTACCTTTATCTGCTCTTTTTTTCAAAAAAATACAGTATTTAAATTGATTTTAACTGTGTGGAAGGAATATTAACTGAACTGGAAGTTAGTCAGTGTTTGCTGAACTTTGTTATTTGCTAGTAATTGCAGGTGTGGGGGTAGTCACATTCTTTGATTTCCTGTCCTTGCCTATTTAAGTGGTACAGTGTGAAATATTTTCTGCTTAAAAACCTCAGCTTTGGCCGGCTAAGGACTTGCTGTATTCAACTGGACGTATAAGAGAATTTAAGTACCTTTATCTGCTCTTTTTTTTCAAAAAAATACAGTATTTAAATTGATTTTAACTATGTGGAAGGAATATTAACTGAACTGGAAGTTTTGACTCTGCTCTTCAGTTAGTTCCACCCACCCTCCCTGTTTTTGTTTTGGTGTTAATCTTAGTGGCCTTGCAACTGACCGCCCCTCTTGTAAATTTGTGTTTGGATACTCCTTCTGGGCCCATCTCATTTGCTCACTCAACTGAGTGCAGTGAGATCATTTCAGGCACTCCTACTGTGTACAAAGAGAGCATCTGGGAAACAGAAAAAAAAATGTAAGCTTGTTTCCTGCCTTTCCTGTTAAGTGGTATAGACTATTTGTAGGCTTCTGAGCCCCCAAGCCCTTCTGTGTTGGAGGGAAGCCTTCTAGCTTAGTTTTTTTTTTATAACTAGCCAGTTTTCTAGTTTCAGCACTCAAATCTGTTTCTTTGATCTCATCACTTATTCAGAAAAAAAAAAAAAATTTCATCTGCTTTTACTGTACTTGTGTTTCTACCTACTTTTTTTACTTTTGCATCATCTTAAAAGTACTCAATTGTATTTATTACTGCTTGGTGTAACTCATTCTAAGCCTTTTGGTTTAAACACTTGGGGTTCAGACCAGTTGTTTTGCACTGAAAGGGGTTGTGGTCTGCACTGTAGTGGCAGAACAGGTAGCTTACATCCTTCTAGGTTGGGAACTGCTGATTTGAGGGCTCAGTGTCTGTTATTCTAAAAGTGTATTAATTCTGGATTAAGCACTTGGGCTTTCAGGCCAGTTATTTTACATTAAGAGGGTTTGTGGTCTGCACTCTTGTGGGAGGAGAGCCTGGACTCTGCCCTTCTGAGCTGGGAATTTCTGGTTAAAGGCTTATAGTGCATGCATATCTGAACTGCTTCTTACTGAAGTTGGTGCGCCTTGTTTTCTGTAGCATAGACTGGATTCGGGCCTGCTGGATCTAGCTTTGTTTGTGTAACTTGAGCACGAATCCAGGCATTCTCTAAAGTATTCAATTGTATTTATTACTGCTTGGTAGTAACTTGATTAAAGTATAGCTATCATTCTAAGTCTTTTGGATTAAGCACTTGGGCTTCAGACCAGTTGTTATACATTAGGAAGGTTTGTGGCATGCACTGTGGTGGCAGAACAGGTAGCTTTCATCCTTCTAAGTTGGGAACTGCTGATTGAGAGACCAGTGTCTGTTATTCTTAAAGTGTATTAGTTCTGGTTTAAGCACTTGGGCTTCAGGCCAGTTATTTTACATTAAGAAGGTTTGTGGTCTGCACTCTTGTGGGAGAAGAGGCTGGACTCTGCCCTTCTGAGCTGAGAATTTCTGGTTAAAGGTTTATAGTGCCTGAATATTTGAACTGTATCTTACTGAAATTGGTACACCTTGTTTGCTGTAGCATAGACTAGATCCAGGCCTGCTGAATCTAGCTTTGTTTATATGCTTGTTGTTTGTTTGCTTGTTATTTCCCTGGAACGCTAATTCCACCTAATACGGCTTCTCAGCTTCTGTGGATCACTAGTGATATCTGCATTGCTTACTGTACTTATTTCCTTGTTTCACTTGAAAGAAAGTTACTGTTTGTCGTTTTTGCATTTAAGTTACCTGTAACACATTGCACTCAAGTTACCTGGCACTTGCTCACTAAAGCAATTATATGAGTCAGCACTAAAAATTAAAAGCACTACACCCTCACTCCCCACTGGCCCTGGTTTTCAATTATTAAGGAATTCCCAATATTATCCTAGCATGTCCAAAGGTGAGTTGTCAATCTCCTCTCTGGTCCAACTGGTGAATCTGGGAATCTTGAGGCAATGTTACAACTGCCTCATGTACACAGACAACCCTCTCTTCCTCCCAACAAATTCCAACACATGTGAGAGATGCAACCATATAGCCAAACTGGAGGCTAAGCTCTCTCAACTCAGTACTGGCATAACCAGTCAGGAGGAGAAGGAAACCACACTCACTACAATTCCAGTCTCACATAGACCTACCACGACAGCAAACCAAACACATAATCACACAAAAACATACTCGGAGGCTCTAAATAAAGATCTGCTGAAGCAGCAGAGACCTCCAAAGCAGAGATCCAAGCAGCCGCTACCCCAAAACAAAACACGTGCAACACATATCTCACAAAGTCAGTGTGCCGAACAGTCACAGCCCTTAAGACTAAACAACACACCTGATACACTTGTAATAGGTGACTCTATCATCAGGCACACTGACGTCCCACTCACCAGGCTGAACAAGGAGAGGGTCACGGTGAGCAGCCTGTCGGGCGCTAGGATCCGCCACATAACACAAGCACTCAGGTCACTCCAAGGCAAGTACAAATATGACTCAGTCATTGTCCATGCTGGTGTGAATGATCTGAGACGTACCTCCCTGGACTACATGAAAAGAGACATAAAGGAGCTTTCTGAGCATGTAGCCCAGGCCGGTATGACCCTGACCTTGAGTAGCATCTTATCCTCACCTAGAATGATGCCACAGTATGAAGACAAGATGATCAATTTCAACAATTGGCTTAAGTACTGGTGTCATTCAAAGGGGATCCAATGCCTGTCAGCTTGGGATGATATGCTCGACAAGCCATGATGCTTCACTAGGGACGGCTTGCACCTGTCACCCCTGGGCTTTTGGATATTGGCAAAGGCTCTTGCTACCCCCATAGTGCCTTTTTTAGGCAAGGCTCAAAAGACAAACCCACCTCCGTAGGTATCACAAGGGATAAGAAACTAAGAGTAATGCTACTCAATGCCAGAAGTCTAAACCTCAAGATGCACGCACTCGAAACTCTCCTTAGCATGGAGAACATCGATATCTGTGCAGTAACAGAAACCTGGTTCAGGGCTCCCGAGAGCACCCCAGTACTATGAGGTTATACCTCATACCATGCTTTTCGGCCCCAAAACTTGGACCGAACCACGAAAGGAGGGGGAGTATCGATATTCATCAAAGATACCCACACCTCCAGGTTGGTGGCAAAGCACAAAGCATCAGAGACTATCCATGTGCAACTAACAGTGGGTAAAACTGCCTTCAAGTTTATAGCCTGCTACAGACCACCCTCCCAAACCCAGGAACCCCACTCGGCCTTCCTGAGAACACTGGAAAATATGAAGGTCTCTCCAAACACCATTATATTGGGCGACTTCAACTACCCAAACATAGACTGGGAGCATTACTCTAGCTCCAACACCCTAGCCCAAAGGTTCCTAGAATTTATAAACTCAAATGCTATGGAACAACTTGTTACCACTCCCACAAGAGGGGAAAACATACTGGACCTGATCATCACCAACATGGGGACTCTATGCTCCAGACCAGAAGTGTATCCCTCACTGGTAAGATCAGACCATAAACTAATCTCACTGGATATTCACATCCCGATCCCACACCCTGCCCAGAAAACCACAGTGAAAAACTTCTCTAAAGCAAATTTCACACTCCTCAAAACTGAGGTGGAATCCTTCAAAGCCCCGGCCTGTGGAAAATACGGCCCAGACCGCAGAATCCTTTATAAACGCATTCTATGAACACCTTCAGGAATGCATGGATCATGCGAGCCCAAATAAAACCAAGACCCAATCCTCCAAAGGCAGACGTCCTGTCTGGTGGACCCCAGCCATAAACAAACTATACAATAGAAGGAGGAAGCTACTAAATGATAGAGCAAAATCCCAAAAAGGGAAGGCATCACTGATCAGTATTAGCAAAAAACTACGGGCACACATAAAATTGTCTAAGGCCAGCTTTGAGAGAAAAATTGCACAGGACACTAAGGATAATCACAAGGCTTTCTTTAGTTATGTTAGGAACCTGAGTGGTAATTCCCGGATATGCTCAGAATTAGTCCAAAATGACAAAAAATACACTGAACCCACAGACATTGCCAACATCTTAGCTGACAGGTTCAGCGCAAACTTCTCCCCCCCCCCCCACCAAAAGGGCAAATATCTATCCCAGCAGAGTGCTGCTCCCCTGACATCTCAGATGATCAGGTAAGAGCCGCCCTCTCCAAAGCAAAAAACACAGCATCAATGGGACCAGACGGTGTCCCGGGCTGCGTCCTACTTGAACTCCAAGAAGAGCTAAACCCAAACATAAAACTACTGTTCAATCTCAGCCTTACTACAGGATATGTGCCCAAAGAGTGGCGTACAGCAACAGTGGTCCCTCTCCATAAAGGTGGTGCCTCAGCGGATCCTGGAAACTATCGCCCCATATGCCTGACTAGCTTGGTCTGCAAAGCTATGGAAAGGATCATCATGGACCTCATAAATAAAGATATTCGGGACCTACAAACACTGGATCCTACCCAGTTTGGCTTTGTTAAGACCAGATCCTGCCTCTTAAACCTGGTTGATTTCTTTGAAACAGTCACCAAGGCCATTGACGAGGGGAAGGTGGTCCACACAGCCTACCTGGACCTCGCAAAAGCCTTCGATACAATACCCCACTCGGGCATTATAGATAAGCTCACCAGCTTAAATATAAACCCCTATGTCACTAGATGGATTGCAAATTGGCTCAAGGACAGAACCCACATGGTTAGAATTGCTGGAGCCATGTCAGACTCCAAACCAGTTAGAAGTGGTGTCTCACAAGGCTCAGTCCTGGGACCTCTCTTGTTCGGTATATATTTCTCGGAGGTACAGGCCAACATGGAAGGACTGTGGCTGACCAAGTTCGCAGATGACTGCAAACTGGGCACCATAATCGACTCTCCAGCCAACACAAGCATCCTCCAAAAGGGACTCATAGAAACAGACATCTGGTGCCAGAGCCATGGCCTCAAGCTAAATGCCAAAAAGTGTATAGTCATCCCCTTTGGCAAAAACAAAGTGCCCACAAATTACTACATAGGTGGTAATCCATTAAGTACAGAAGAAGTAATTAGGGACCTGGGGACACAAGTTGATAGCAATCTCTCATTTGACAACCACATGGCCAAAGTGGTTAGAAAAACATTTTATATAGCCCACCTAATCATGAAGGGATTCACATCTAGATCAGGGGATGTCATCGTGCCTCTTTACTCATCCCTCATCAGGCCCATAATTGAGTACAATGCCCCTTTTGGGATGTACCTTACCAGACACCTGCAGCAACTGGAAAGACCCCAAAAGTACCTCACCAAGAGGATCAAAGGGCTCAAACAGATGCCATATGCTGCCCGGTTAAAGAAACTCCAGCTCTACTCAGTGGCATACCGCCTGTTCAGAGGCGATCTGTGCCTGACGTATAAAGCCATGTCCAACCCGGAATTAATGGACATGCTGCACCTCAGAAAATCCAAATCCCATTGAGCTACGCGCTCGGGAGACTTGAACCTCAGCACTGAAATAAATAGGACATGCTGGAGGGACAGATTCATAACCCAGAGGCTCCCTTCACTCTGGAATAAAATCCCAGTCCAGGTTAGGCAGAGTCCCTCATTGACTCTCTTCAAGAGGAATCTTGATGAGTGGATGGGAGATTGTAGGTTTACCCCGGGTATCACTTCTGTGTCACTGTTAGACAGAGGCACAGTATACTAACCTCGAAAAAGGGCATAGCAAAATAAATTTAAAATGGGTGGCGAAAGCCAAACACATTCCGGCTAGGCTTATAAATGCCCTAGGGCAGATGGCCTAGTATGAACCTATGAACCTATACGTTCCATGGCCATACAGATCAGGCTCATCAGGCTAATAGGTCAGTAGATCCCGGGATCGTGGTGGCTCCCCCTTTGTGGAGTGGGATAACTGTTGCTCTGCGCCATTCAGTGAGCACAAAGCCTGACGTGAGACTATGATTGAACATGGTGCTTAGGTGGGGAGCCAGTTTGTTCTGAAGTTTGTGTAAAACACAGCCTGGGATGTTGTCCGGTCCCATGGATGCTGTGTTTTTGGCTTTAGAGAGTGCAGCTTTTACCTGCATAGTTGTGATTACAGTGACTTTGCATTCTTCCTGTATAGATATGGGCCTTTTAAGGGGTGAGAGTGGGGTAAAGTTAGCACTGAACCTATCTGCCAGGATGTTGGCAATATCAGTTGGGCCTGTAATTTTCATGCCGTTGTGCTGTAACTCAGAGCTTATCTGGGTGTTGCCACTGAGATTCTTGACATAGCTATAGAATGCTTTGTGGTTGTCCCTAGAATCAGTGTCAATTTTGTTTCTGTAGCTAGCTTTGGAGGATCTTATAAAGGATCTCAGCTTCTTACTGAGGCTGACCAGGAAGCTCCTCCACTCATGGGATTTTACTCTCTTTTGCAACAGTTTCTTCCTTCTGTTGTAGAGTTTGTTTATGGCAGGAGAGCACCAGATTGTTGCAGTACCTAACAGCAAATAAAGCTGCTGTCAGAAACCCAACATGACTTTAGGCACCAGCACAGCACCGGTACTGCTGTACTTCATTTTACCAATATAATAAAGCAACATAGAGACAAAGGTCTGCTTGTGTCCACCTTGGTCTTAGGCTTGTCGAAGGCATTTGATACTGTCTCACACCAGCAACTGCTTGTTTGACTCTCCTGAATAGGACTTTCACAATACTTCTTGTCATGGTTTCTTAGTTACCTATTTAGGAGACAACAAGCCATTAAATAGCAACAAAAATACTCATCCTTTCAACCAGTTGCTACAGGTGTCTCTCAGGGCTGTATTCTGGGTCCTCTCCTATTTAATATATTTATTAATAACCTCCTCATCTCCAGCCATCATATTAGTTTACTTCAGTATGCAGATGACTCAACAAGGACACAAATGTCCCCTCGAAAAAGAGAGGTGGTGTAAACACTCAACATCAATATGTATGAACTCAACAATAAGCTCCAAGACATTACCCAAAAATCTTTCTTCTCTGTAGAAATTTGGCTCAGAGAATCAAACCTCCTACTAGCCACAAGAAAACTAAGTTAATGCTTTTTACCTCAAAAAGTTGCCAAAATCAAAAGCAATCTTTCACCATAAAGTCAGCAAATAATACTATCACTGAAACTGTAACTCACAGGAAACTTCTAGGTGTTATAATAGATGACAATCTCAAATATGACCAGCATATACTGCACACCATTAAATATACATACCAGAAACTAGGCTCCCTTTATTGGATCAATGGATTCCTTACAAATACTGCAAGAGAAACTCTATCCACCACCTTATTGCCAGGTCTCTTATATGCTGCTCTTATCCTAACAAACTTAAACAATACTCAAAGAAAGAAACCTGCCTCCTGCTACAATAAAATAGCTAAATTTGCCAGCAATGTCCCTCATAGGACCCACCACTGTCTTAGCTTAAAGCAATTAAACTGGTTTAAATGACACAGCTACCTAACATATTCACAATTAACTACAGCACACAAATGCATTCATCATGCAGAAAAATGCTCTGCACTACACAACCTATTACTGCCCTACTGTCCAGCAAGGGACCTTCTTTCTAGTAACAAGTTCTTAATTACTTATAAATAAGTCAGATAATGTTGCGGGAGACTCGCTCTACTCCCAGTCGATTGCTAAACTCCGGAATAGCACCCCCACATAAAACTTTCTGACAAACTCAGTAGTTTTAAACCACTGCTTAAACAACATCTTAACAACCCTGGTCCTGCATACACTCATCGTCCGGTTAAGACCTTGTGCTCACAGTACAATACTCTCCAAATACTGTCATTAAAAGAATACTCTCATCTTCTCACTGAAATGACAAAACAATTTTTGTACATAACTGCTGCCTACAATCCATTAAGTTGCACGTTGGCGTTCTCTTTATTAACTTCTACCTCTGTAAAATGTTAGAATGTATAAATGTAAATACTGCATGTGTATAAATGGAAATTGAAATGTAACTACTCTGTGTTTAACTGGAACTAACTATAATTTAATATCAACAAATGGAGCTTTTCTCCTCGGGCATCTGCTGAAAATGAGTATTACCCAGTTGGACTTTCCTGGTAAACAAAGACAAATAAATAAATAAGAAACAAGGACGCAATGGTTAACTTCTGATGCACACCAGTGGCAGCAGCTACACCAGCCAATTGCTGGCAGATTGGTTTCCTTTTATTTAGTTATGCAGCCTAGCCTTGTACAAGAAAGCAGTAGCTTTTCTTTATATAAATAAAATTACATATTTTTCTTCATTAAGGGCTACTTTTCAACCAAAGGTTTAGGAACACAGCATGACTTTGTCTGCGATTATCAGCTTTGATTTATCACAAAATAATTATTTTGCATTAAAATCATAGTAAGCTGGTCCATCCGTATGCCACACTCAACATAAGAGTAGGCCCTTGAATAATGTAGGTCACTCCTAGCATGCTGATATTCTTGATATCTATGAATTACCTGTCAACACTCAATCCTCATCAGCAACATCTTAAAACTGTCAGCCCTCTTCCAACGAGGATGTACTGTTACAATGACTGACTAATACAATTGTACAAGCCCTTTCATAACAAATGTCTGACACCGAGTGCAGATTCCTTACATTTAGGAATGGTGAATATCTGTGTAGCAAATCACCACAAGAAAATCAGGCTGATACTAATGAGACATGCCATGTTGTACAGAGGAGATAAAATGTGTTCAAGTCTTGAAATGACAGTCTCATTTGCAGTGCACAGAGTTGCAAGAACATGCACATAAACAAAGACAGAGCTTCACACATAACTTGAGCTATGGCATTTCCTGAAAAGAGCTGCAATAGTAGTTACCACTGTGAAAAATGAAGCTTGAAACTCAGTTCAAAATGTTAATACCTACATCACAGAAAAAAGTAATATATCTGCGCACCTATTTACAAAATTCTTGCTTATTGTCTGATACTCCACCACTTTTCATTAATTGGGAAAAAATGGTCAAAGTGTCTGCTTTCTTAATTCTAGCTGTATGGTAATCTGTCTTTCGATGCCCTATGTGTGAAGAACCCTCTATCTTTACTCTCTTCTCTGGGAAAAGTCAGAAAAAAATATCAAAGTGTTTTCAAGTATTCTCTGTCCATATGAAGGCACACATAGTGCCCTTTACATGTCAATGTTTCCAGCTCTGAAATGCTTCTGGTTGTGGGAACAATCACTAAAAGTTAAATTTTTCTAAGAAAAATTTCATAAAGTATCAGAGGACATATGAATTATACTGTCAGGTTTTCATTCACAAAGTTCAAAGTGTAAGTAAAGTTTCTGGGAAGGGGGTTTACATGCAAACTATTTCTAATAAAGTGCTACGTGTTTAGCTGCAATATGTAAGGCTGCATGATGTTAAAACAGATAAAAACAACCATGGAAGAGAAACAAACTCTAATGAGTGGAAAACGATCTATAAAACTTGTCAACATCCTCTAGAATCTAAGTCATAGAAAAAGAAAATGGATCTGACTACCTTAAATGACACCAAACAGAAACTGTTTACCATTTACCATTTTGTAAGATTTTTTGACAAGGTTCTTACATCCATTGAAAATATATAACATGTTCTTAGAAAGCAAAATACCTTTAGGGATTAATTGTAAATCGTTCAAGTTATCCATCTGAGAGATTTCAGTGTGGGAAAAGATATTACCTTGTTGTAGATTCAACTAGTTGAAGCTATTTGCTGCAACAGGGAAAATCAAGACTATATTGACAAAACAGTACATAATAGAAAGAAAATTGTCCTCTCATTTTTTTATTTAATACTTTCTGAATGAGAGGGGATGGGAAAGAATGTATAAAACAGATGTTGATCCTAATTAATAGACAAAACTGGTATGGCTAGGCTTTATGATAGGGACATTTTATGCAGAACATATGCAGCTGATGACTGGACTTTGGCTGCCCCACATTTCTGTGATATGTGAAAATGCTGATTTCATTCATGAACAGTGAACTATTCTTATTGAAAGTACCAGCAACGTTTTTTCATGTTTTTAGCTTCTGGTATTTTAAGCTCTGCATTTCAGCAGGTTTCTGTTTGTCTGTACCGAGCTGAATTGAGGTGGGATACCACCCACAACTCTGAGATGAGATACCAGATGACTAGAGGCTTCTGAGCTTCCCAAAAAAACATAAGTTGCCTGCTTTTTTTTTTTTTGCTTACTTATACTATTTACTGCACTTTTTCTTGCCTGCTGCCTACTTTTATACTGTATTTCTATACTGTGTACTGCAATGGTCTGCCTTACTGTTGTACTGCAATGGTCTGCCTTACTGTACCTGTTACATCATATTTTATTGCTGTTTTCACTGTTTACAAAGCTCTTTTTGCTATTTTCACTGCTTGTTAAGTATTTGCTGGTACTTTTCACTGTTGCAAAGCAATCTGTTCTACTTGTTCTGGTTTTCCCCCAAGCAGTGTTAAAATACCTGATTTGTTAGCTGTTTAAAACATTCTTTAGAGTCTCTTTGCTGATTTTCTGTTGTTTTAAATGTTTTTTTTAGTGTCTCACTGCTATTTTTCTGCTATGTTAAACATTCTGTAGTGTTTCCTGCCAAAACTACAGCAGCTAGTAGCTGTATCATAGTCCAGATTCAGGTTTGCTGCATCTGGGTCTGTTTGTAGTGGCTAATTGTTCTGAGCACATTTTCCAGGCCATCTTTGATTGGAAGGGGCCTATCTGCACTCTAGTGAGTGGAGTGGGCTGATTGGAACCTGTCTGGTGAAGGGTGGCTGGTTTAGGGCTTGGAGTAAGCATCCTCACTGGTCCTTTTGAAACTTTTTAAATTTTTTCAAGTTTTTAGCTTCTGGTATTTAAGCTCTGCATTTTGGCAGGTTGTTTGTGCATTGCGAGCACCATGCAAATACATGCAATTGTGAGCCAAAGCTGGACAGATAAATTCAACAATTTTTCCCTTAGATGCAGCTGTAGCACATTAGTGTAGCCTTCATCCTTAGTACTTTCCTGGTCAAAGAAATACTAAAATAATGATAGTGAGCTGTAACCTATTAAACCAAAAAAAAAACCCAGCAGAAATATCCATCCACCGAGCTCCTCCTTGATCGATCCTGAAAAAGCCCCCCTTTGTGATAACAGTCGTCAACCTAGCATTATGGATAGTTGGACTACCCTTGTTTCTCCTGCCTACCTTGTTGACTTGGGTCTCTTTAGGAGGTGTAGCAATTGCCTCATGTACACTGACAACCTTCTACTAATAACTCACTCTAGTACAGAATGCAAGAGATGTAGCTACACCAAGAATCTTCAATCCATGCTCTTTCACACTCAAAACAGCAACACTGAAAAGGTTATCAACCCACCCACCACTACCCATGCAGATAGTACCACTACTCATACACATTGTACGCATCAAACACAAAAATCAATATACGCGAAGGTATGGCAAGAGAAGTCCAATGTTTAAGAAATAGTGCAGCCCGACCATATTTTTCCAGTAAACAGACAGAGTTAAATCAAGGACAACTGGCCAATGTTAGTCAGAGGGACTGCATTGTTTTTTTTGATGCATTATACCAATGACAACAGTATTTTCTGTGATATAATAAAAGAGAACTGGCCGGTTTTGTTATCAGATGGCAAGATAGGTAATGCTGAAGGACCATATCCACACTTTGTGTTTAGGAACAAACATTCGCTAAAGCGATTTCTTTGCTATGGAAAACGAAAAAGAAAAAATTCACAAACTGCAAGAGGAACCACACCTTGTGGAAATTGTAATGTTTTTTCAGCTTATAGATACCAATAGTGTCTTTGTGCATCCTGTAACAAATCAACAGCACAGGCTGAATGTTGGAGCTACTTGTACTAGCACCGATGTGCTTTAGTTGGCTATCTGTCAGCTACGCTCATGTTTTTATATAGGAAAAAGGGTGAGGATGTTAAGAGAGAGAATAAGGGACACTTACTGGCTATCAGGAGTCAAGATTTGTGTAATGCTTTAGCTAAGCATATTCACAAGGAAGGGGATACTCACACCTTTAGTTTTAGGGCATTGGATATGGTAGAACAAAGCATCAGACTTGGGGATGTTAATAATGCAGTGAAACAGAGAGAGAGAGAAGGTGGATAGTAAGATTACAGGCAGATGTACATCCAGGGTTGAATGGGCATGTTCCTTTAAAGCCCATTTTAAAGGCACAAACCTTATTTGAATAATTAATTTATTGAAACAATTTTCTTAAGTAATGCATTATTGTTCATCTGATAATGATATTTTAGTATTTAAGTGGAGTGTGTTTTAGTTTTGTTTGTACTGGTCTGAAGAAGTGCTCAGGATAACATGAAAGCACTAGCCTTATATTAAACTACGTGTTTCACTTTACTCTGATGTGGTGGTTCTGTGGATTTTATTTTGTTTTTCTGGTGTTCTTGTTTCTTCCACAGACCCTTTGTTCCACAGTGGATTACTTTTTTGTCATTGCACAATTCAAATATTACAGAGCACTATGGTCATGGGGAATTTGAATGATCCCATCATCAACTGGGAAACCTATGCTAGCCCTAACTTGCTAGTGCAAAAGTTCTTTGACTTTGTTAACTCAAATGCCATGGAACAATTTGTTCATACCTCAGCAAGAGGAATAAACATTCTCTGTCTGGTCCTTACTAATATGACAAACTGATGTACTACTGCAGCTGTCGGACCCTTATTAGTTAAATCTGACCACAAATCAATCACCTTAGAGCTGGCACTAACACCAGAACTCACAACTGGCAAAATCAGACTAAAAAACTTCACCAAGGCAAACTATACCCTCCTAGGTGAAGGTATAAATGCATTCCAAACCAAACCCACAGCTGGAAGTGGTAACTACACCGAAGCTTACACTAAAGTCCTGTGAATCACTTGCATAAGTGTATAAACCCTTCTGTACCAGAAAGAATCAAAGCCAGAGCCCCAAGTAAAAATAAGCTGCCATGATGGACATCCAGCATCAACAAACTTTACAATAAATTCAAAATGTTTCTGTCCAAGAAAACAAAGACTAGGCTTCAACAATGGAAAAGCACCCTCCTCAGCCACAACAGGCAAATAAGACAACTTGTCAAATCCTCTAAGGGCGTCTTTGAGAAAAACTTAGCAAGCACAGCCAAGGATTTTCATTAAGACCTTTTACAGCTATGTACATAGCCTAAAAGGTAGGACCCGAGCATGTACATAACTAGTGACCAACGGTATCACACACACCGACCCCACAGAGATAGCAAACCTGATAGTGGATAGGTTTGGCAAAAGTTTCAATCCCCTATCCCTTCCAAATTTATCATAAACCTTCCATGAAACTTCCTCCTCACCCTACATATCTTAACAGCAGGTCATTAAAGCCTTGTCCAAGGCAAAAAACACAGCCTCTATGGAACCAGACAGCATCCTAGGCTGTTTTCTAAATAGGGTAAAACATGAACTAACATCACTATTAAGTACCCATTTTCAATCATAGCCTAACCACCAGTTTTGTTCATGTGGAATGGAGAACAGCAACAGTTATTCCCCCCCACAAAGGTGGCCTAGCAGCACACCCGGGGAATTACAGACCCATAAGCCTGACCAGCCTCATTTGAAAGGCCATGGAATGTATCATTATGGTCCTCATAAATAAAGACATAGGCACTCTCCAAACCTAGGATCCAATCCAATTTGCTTTTGTCAAAGGCATATCTTACCTGTTAAGTCTGGTGGATTTCTTCAAAAATGTGACTAGGGACATTGATGTGGGCAAATCTGTGCACACAGCATACCTTGACTTGGCAAAGGCTTTTGACACAAACCCACAGTCAGGCATTACCAATAAACTTAGCAAACTGAATGTAAACCCCTTTGTTGTAAGATGGGTTGCCAACTGGCTCACAAACCAGACACACACTATCAAAGTGGGTGACTCCACATCAACCAGCAAACATGTCATCAGTGGGGTGCCACAGGGGTCAGTGCTGGGCCCCCTAATGTTTGATATATACTTCTCAGAAGTTCAGGTCAAACGTAAAGGGTTGTGGGTGACCAATTTTGTGGATGACTGCAAACTTGGTGCAATTATTGAATCCCCAAATTATATCAGTATACTCCAGGAGGGTGTTATGTAGACCAACAACTGGTGTCTTAGTCATGGTCTCAAAGTGAATGCAAAGAAATGCCTCATCACTCCCTTCGGCACAAAAAATGTCCCTTCACACTATGAAATCAACAACAATATCTTAAGTACTCAAGAAGTGACAAGGGATCTGGGTTCATAAGTTGACTGCGACCTTAACGTCAACAAACGTGTCTACTGTAGTAAGGAAGGCTTTCTATGTAGCACACTTGATTAGTAAAGGCATCGCCTTGAGAACAAAAGAGGTTATAACCCCTCTATACTCATCACTTATATGGCCCATAATTGAGTATACTGCCTCTTTTGGCATGTAATCATACAAACCAACTGCAGCAATTGGAGAGACCTCAGAGGTTTCTAACAAAGAAGATCAAGGGACTCCAGCACGAGTGTTAAACAGAGTGACTAAAGTCCCTGTCACTATACTATATATTGTATAGACTTTTTAGAGCAGATTTATGCCTGGCTTACAGAGCGATCCCAGACCTAAACTTAATGAACTTGCTGCATATCAGTAAATCAAACAGGACTAGAGCTACCTGTTCCAGGGACCTAAATATGGCCTGTGACTTAAATAGGACATGCTGGAGGAACAGATTTGTTTCCCAGTGACTGCCATGTCTTTGAAATAGGCTACCAATTCATGTGAAACAGAGCACCTCTATGACACTGTCCAAGCAGAACCTGGATGAGTGGATGGGGCACTGTAAATTATTACCAGGGATACTGCCCACAGCCCTCCTGGACATGGACAGTCATTACTAAATGCAGTCTTGGGTACTGACTACCATTTCTATGGTATAACACTGGGATGAAACAGCTAGGCTTGAAATGACCTCCAGGTCAATAGTCTAGTAATCTCCTAAAATGCTATGATCCTGGGATATTGCAGAGTATTCAAATGAGAGAGGATGTAGACAGCGTGAAGTGTTATTCCCAAAGAGAAAGAGAGAGAGAGTTTTTTTCCAAATCTCTATGACTATCCCGCAAAGAAGAATACATTTCCTGTTAATTCAGGTAGAGTATCACTATATTATTGCTGCCAATAATTTAAAAATAAAAAAAAAATACTCCAAAAGGGAATGAATGGTCATTACTTCCTTCTTATGTAACATATTTTTAAATGGCAGGAGGCCCAAGTCCCTTGTATTTTTTAAATTTTGCAGATGAGCTCTCTAACCTAGATCAGATGGATTCTTGGTTAGAAATCATAACAGGCAAGTTTGTTTTTCAAGATTTGTCAGCATTTGTCAGTACTATCCCAGTGGCTAGATAGATTGAGTCATGACCTACAGTGTAGTAGGTCCCGTGTTTGAGTCCTAGTTAGTAATGCTTTTGGGGAGTGCAGTGGTGTAGCTGTTTATGTTATCGCCTCACAGCAAGAGGTTCTATGGTTCGATTCTTGGCTGGGGTTCCTTCTGTGTGGAGTTTGCATGTTCACCCTGCATTTGCATGGGTTTACTCCCACAATCTAAAGACACCACGAAAAGAAATCTTCGGCTAAACACCACGGCTTCTTCTCTGCTGAAAATACACTTATTCAGGACAAGGGTATAGATGAAAACAACCACTTTATTCAAAGAATGAACAAAAACTATGAGTACTTTCGGCTGTAATAGCCTTCTTCAGATCGTAACAAAGCAATCATCTGAACAATTTAAAAAACAAGTGACAACCAATCACATTCATTGTTAGAGGCTTATAAATCAATGAAAATCATTTATTACTATCTAAAACATTCATTTATGCCTAATTCTATTATAGGTCATTCAGAAATCAATAGACCAATCACTAAAGAAAAGGGGGGGGGATTTAAAACATTAGGAGTAATATTTACAATTATCCAAACATAAGTATATATGTAAGAAATTATTAATAACACGTATAGAATCCTTAGTAAACATTAAAATACCATGGATAGTTCCTGCTTAGGTAACACTTAGTCTCTTATGTAACAATCGCATAAAAACGGCAACCGAAACGGTTTCTGCATCGACAAAAAGTAAAAAAAAATTACAATGTGTTAAATCAAAAAGCCTTAAAGCCTATCATTGTCATTATGTGAGAACATTAAACCAATGGCTAATAAGGAGTGGAATTCAAACAAATGGAAGAATGAAAAACATGCCTCCTTATTCAAAACCTATGTATATGTTAGCAACTAACATTGGTAACTGCAAGAAACAGCAAGATTTGATTTAATCCTTCAGATAAAAACGTAGGTCCCATATAACTAGTAGCTACATAAGATTTTCCAGAACCAAAGCACAACCCTCCCCATGGCTACAGAAAACCACTAAGTCAGAAATGAAAAACAGGGATAAAGCCTGGGAGCACTGGCGCAAAACCAAAACCCCCGCAGCTAGACAGAAATTCCTAGAACTACGCAATAGAGTCAAAAAGCTAATAAAACGGGACAAATTCCAATACTACCAGTCTGCCCTAGACTCCTCACAACACAGCCCCAAACAATTCTGGTCCTCCATAAACTCCATCCTCCACCCAGGTAAAGTCAGTACCCCACCTCCTAACATCCCTCACTCCTCAGAAAATATTGCTACTTCATTCAACACACACTTCACCCAAACCATACTATCACTAGCTAAACAACACAACCCCCCTCCCCTCCAACCTACACCTTCAACTAGTAATCTCCCCACTGTCTTCTCTTTTTTTCCTGTACCTACCTCCAACATAAAAAAAACTCTTAACTAAACTTAAACCCACCAAATTAGCAGCAGACAACCTCCCAAGTGAATACCTACAAATCGCAGCTGATGCTCTGGCCTACCCAGTATCCATCTTGATTAACCGATCTCTGTCAGAAAGTTACGTTCCCACATTGTGAAAAGTCTCACATATAATTCCCCTCCACAAAGGCGGACCCTCTGCAGAACTAACCAATTACTGCCCCATAGCTATTCTCTCTCCACTCTCCAAAATACTAGAGAGATGCATACACTCTCAGGTCTCACACTACCTCTTTACTAACAACCTCCTTTCCAGTACTCAGCATGGTTTCCGACCAAACCATAGCACCACCACTGCCTTACTCTCCTTTACTAACACTATGCTTCAGCATAAAAACAATGGTTATCTCTCCTCTGCTACTTTCCTAAACCTATCTAAAGCATTTGACATGGTCCCACACAAACAACTTATCTCTGTCCTCAATAACCTATCCTTCTCACAATCAGTCATCAACTGGTTTCAGAGTTACCTGTCTGACCGCCAACAATCCGCTGTATGGCAGAATGACATATCTCCCCAACTACCTGTCTCCATAGGGGTTCCCCAAGGATCCATCCTTGGACCCCTACTTTTCTCTGTTTACACCAATAATCTAGCCTCTGCCACCAAACATGGCACACTCATCCAATACGCAGATGACTCAAGCATCATCTGCTCAGCCCATTCTCTACCCAAACTGCAAAAAGTCACACAGGAAGCCTTTTCCTCTGCTGAAACATGGTTATCCGATGCCCAATTAATACTCAACCCAAACAAAACTAAACTACTCATCTTCCAACCCACCAAACATACTCAAAACAACTCTCACTTTAACATCACAGCAAAAGACAACACCACTATATACCCAACTGAACACACCAAATTGCTAGGAGTGGAAATAGACAATAAACTAAAATTTGACATTCACATATCCATGACCATAAAAAAAGTCCACAAAAAACTAGGAGGATTATACAGAAATAAACAAATTTTCACCAAAGCAGCAAAGATTTCAATAGCAAATTCCCACCTTATCTCCACCCTACTTTATGCCTCTCCAGTATATACCAACCTAAGGCAATGTGATCTAAACAAGCTAGAGACCTGCTACAACAAAATTGCCAAATTCACCACAGGGGCATTCTACCATAGTCACCACTGTCTCTCACTTGCTGAACTGGGCTGGCTTGAACTCCCTCACCTCCTTCAGTGGTATCAACTCTCACTCACCCACAAACTAGTAAACCATCCACTAAATGTCCCATCCCTCCAGAATCTACTCCAACCCTATCGCACCACCAGACCACTAAGATCCAGCAACAAAAATCACTTGCAGATCACTAAAGCCAATAACTCTGCTGGTGAAGCACTATTCTCTTGCGCCATAGCCAAATTATGGAACTCACTCCCACCCACAATTACCTCTGTACCATCATGCACCAACTTCAAAACTTTATTAAAAGCGCACCTAAAAACATGCTGGCTATGCCCTTGCAACTCCCACTCTAATATCATCCACCCCATCCAACTACTACCTTTCTTTCACCTCCACTAACTACCTTGATGATAGCAAGCTCAGATGCTCATAAGCCTAGTACTTATTATACAGCAGGAACTTCTCATTGTTACATTTGTTAATGCCTGTTATGCACTTCACAGATAAAGAATCTAGTTGTCTACTGATGTACTATGTTGTTCATCTGTAAATATGTTGTAAGTAATTTCTATGTTAAATTGTTAATCGCTATGTAATCCAATGTAACTACTGTCTGTTTATTTTACTGTGGAGCTTTTCTCCCCGGGCCTCCGCTGAAAATGGACCCACGTCCAGTCGGACACTCCCGTTCAACAAATTTAAATAAATAAATAAGCTAATCATAATGTTCAGCTCATCCTATAGAGATAGAACCAAACACAAATACCCTTCAACAGATGTCCATATAAAAACAAAAGAATTATTAAAAATCGCACATAAAATCTACATAACCATTCAGCATATCACTAAACCTTGAGGAAAAGAATTACATAAAGGGAGCTCTGTATTGGTCTCTCCCTTAGAGGCATGAACCAATAATAGATGTTGTATGCTTAACCAATCATGTTATTAGCTTGGAAATTAAAACCAATCATAGATAGCTAAATGGTTTCTGTACCTAAGCATTGACTAAAGTTCTATAGCATACAATCAGGCTATCTAACAGAATACTAATAAAGCCAAAAGCAACAGCTTATCTAAATCGCTGAATCTATTTTATTAGATATTGAATAATGACGTTTTTTATTTGTTTTCCAATATTTTGATTTGTTTGTATTCATGTCATGTGTGTTGTTCTATTTGATACAATAGTATTGTCTGTACGAGTGTTTTAGCTCTAAGCTTAGGTATAGAATCTGTTTATTTCATTACGATAGGACAGGATTCCCTAGGTAACAATATGTTTAGCTAAGGATGTGGTAACAGCTATTATTATATGTCTCTAGCGATAGGACCCACAGTGAGCTATTCTGAATGCTTATTTCTCATGAAACTAACAATAGATCGTCTAGATATGCTGTTGCTTTGCAACCCTCTTTTTTATCTTGATAAGAGGCAGTTGCGAGGGATTTGAAAGCTATGAATATGTTTTTTTGTGATCGTAATTTATGGTCGCTCTAATTATTATTTTTATTTTTTATATAGTTTAAAATGGTCTTTTTTTCTAGTATAGATGTCCAAAGAGATATATTCGAAGTTAATCTATATTTTGGCTTTATTAATATTCTATTAGATAGCATGATTTTATGCTGTAGAACTTTAGTCAATGCTTAGGTACAGAAACCATCTATGATTGGTTGTGAGTTCCAAGCTAATAACATGATTGGTTAAGTATACAACAGCTATTATTGGTTCATGCCTCTAAGGGAGAGACCAATGCAGAGCTCCCTTTATGTAATTCTTTTCCTTAAGATTTAGTGATATGCTGAATGGTTATGTTTATTTTATATGGCATTTTTAATAATTATTTTGTTTTAATATGGACATCTGTTGAAGGTTATTTGTATTCGGTTCTATCTCTAGAGGATGAGTTGCACATTATGATTAGCTACTGGTTATATGGGATCTACGTTTTTATCTGAAGGATTAAATCAAACCTTGCCATTTCTTGCAGTTACCACTGTTAGTTGCTAACACATACATACGTTTTGATTAAGGAGGTGCATTTTTCATTCTTCAGTTTGTTTGAATTCCTCCCCCTATTAGTCATTGGTTTAATGTTCTTGCATAATGACAATGATAGGCTTGAAGGCTTTGTGATTTAACACGTTGTAATGTTTTTTTGACTTTTTGTCTTGATGCGGAAACTATTTTGGTCACCGTTCTTATACAATTGTTACTTAAGAGCCTAAGTGTTACCCAAGCAAAACTATCCATGGCATTTTAATGTTTACTAAGTATTCTATATGTGTTATTAATAATTTCTTACATATATACTTATGTTTGGATAACTGTAAATATTATTCCTAATGTTTTAAATCCCCCCCTTTTCTTTAGTGATTGGTCTACTGATTTATGAATGACCTATAATAGAATTAGGAATAAATGAATGTTTTAGATAGTAATAAATGATTTTCATTGGTTTATAAGCCCAATGAATGTGAGTGGTTGTCACTTGTTTTTTAAATTGTTCAGATGATTGCTTTTTTACGATCTGAAGAAGGCTATTACAGCCGAAAGCGCTCATCATTTTTGTTCGTTCTTTGAATAAAGTGGTTGTTTTTATCTACACACTTGTCCTGAATAAGTGTTTTTTTCAGCAGAGAAGAAGCCATTGTGTTTAGCCAAAGATTTCTTTTCATGGTTTTGGTGTTTGTTCCTCGGCTAGCTTCAATAGTATCTACTGAGCTCTTTTTTGTTGCAATCTAAAGACATGTCTGGAGAACTTCTCCCAAGGCCTCCGCTGAAAATAGGCTCTGTTCTAGTTGGACGTTCCCAAGTAACAAAAAATAAATAAATAAATTTGTTTGCTTCTGTAAACTCCACCAGTTTATTACCTTGACAAGAGCAGAAACTAATGAGACTGAAATGTAATGACTTTAGTGTCAGAGTAAAAAGAGAGTAAGATATCGAGAGAGAGAGAAGGTGGTTTCCGTGGAAACAATGCATTTTTCTTATGCACAGCTTTGCATTTAGTAACATCATAAAGGACATTGCATGGATTCCAAAGCCCTGAGAAACATCTGTGCTGACCAAACAGGTAGAAAAATGGAATTTAATGAAACGTGATCTATGTAGCTGTGGAAAGAAAAGTCTTCTCTGTTGTAAAGAAGCAGAGTCTTGCTGACACGTGATTATAGATCCGAATCATAAACTGCTTGTATATAAAAACATTTCTATTGAGGCATAATTGTGAATTATATGAGTCTTAAGATACAGGAATATTGGTGCTAGATACTTTTTATGTATCTTGGGAGCAGTAACTATACCAATTATTAAGCAGGTAAACTGGAAGTGCTGAATTCCAACAGGAAATCAGAGGATATCCTTATGGGAATATGAAGGTAGGTCTCCTCAAAATCTAGAGGCACCATGCATCCAGGCTGTGCACTCAGTGAAGACTGAAGTCTTAACACTGTGATCTATTCTGCCCTTATAAATATGCTCAGACTGGATAATTGTACAACTGCTGTTTACTTTCTATAGTTTTCTTTTTGTGAGACCAGAAAATGTGAAAAAAACAATTTCCCCATTTTCTCCCTGATAAATTTTGAATTAACAACAGCATGCAACTCAAACAGCTCAATCTGAGCTCATCCTATGACAGTCCTTAAAAACAAATATAATCAGGGAGTCCAAAATTGCAGACAGTTTTATTCTAAAGATCCATCAATATTATAATAATCCATAAGCATTCACACAGAGTGTGTCAGCAGATGCACAAAAGGAGGCATCCATTATTTCATAATTATGTTTATAAACATCCATGAGGATTTTTTGGCCATAGCTCCCCCTCCAGCAGCTGATATGCAAGGGATTTCTAAGGCTTCCTGCTAAGTATGGAATTTGTGGCATATGCTCTGTACCAAGTACAAACTTGTGGATGCTGTACACCTCCCTCTTTCTGTCCTCCAATAGATGCCAACACTGCAACAGTCAGGGTCACCCCCCTCCCAGGACAGAATCACAAAAGTGAAAGCATCATATTAGGTCTTATTAGGGACTTGAACTCAACATCTCCAACATACCATACTAACATCACTGACCTTGGACCAACAAGAGCCTCTGGGCAGAGGGGTGTTGAGTTTTCCCTTTTGATCTTGATCCCTTCAGCTAGGAAACCCATTATTTATTTATTTATTATTTTACATTTCTTAACCGGGCTAGCCCAGCTGGATATATGTCCATTTTCAGTGGAGGCCTGGGGAGAAAAGCTCCAGTAGTAACACAGAGATATAGTAAAGAAAAACAATTTATCATACAATAAAATATTACATGTGATTGTGTCACACATATATATCATGGAACAACTACTAAATCAGCTAATTCAGAGGAATGATTACATTATTTTCCAAAAAGTGTACACAAAAGATAGGACACTTTACAGTATGTTATCAATGGTGAGATGTACAGAACAATTGATAATAACATTCAAGACATGACTTATGTAAATTACTAGAGATCATAACTACTTCCATAAGGCTGTAGTATTTCAGATTAGTGATATGATACAGGCTGGTGATAGAAGTAGAGAAATCAGAGGATTAGTCAGGGTTGCTACAGGGGCATAACCAGTGTGTCTTCAGGTATTTCTTGAGCCTTTGTTTAAAGAGCGGCAGCAAGGGAAGTAGAATTATATCCTGTAGCAGCGTATTCCATTTTTTTCTAGCAGTATTGGTGAACAAGGAGTCACCTGCCAGGTTATTAGACTTGCTTATGCTAGCAAGAAGTTTACCGGAATATCATAAGGAGTTGAGATTCTTTTATGGGGTAATAACGTTTGAAAGTATAGGGGTGTTGTTTGGTTGGTAAAATAACTTATGAGCAATGTTTTTTTTAGTTCTAGCCATTCTAGTTGTTGTAGGTTCTGACAATGATGAGTTCTAAAAGGGCTATATTATTATAGGAGTTGGCTAGTTTGACAAGATTAGTTTTTTTTTAGGTTAGTATATATGGGTGAAGCATACAGAAGAGATGAGATTAAATGGGAATGAGCAATTCTAATTCTGGATGATGGACTTAAGAAGTGTTTTATTCTATATAAGCAGCCTATTTTTCTATTTACTGTTTTAATGGTCTTATTGATATGGTTATCAAAGGTGGGATTGTTATCGATTGTGATTCCTAGCAGTTTGGTTGTGGAGTCTGGGGATATAAGGGTGCCATTACTGGATTTACTTGAGAAATCTATGGGAGAGGTGTTAGGTGTGAAGAGCAAGAGATTGTTTTTTTTAGCATTCAACAGGAGGCAGCATTTCAAGAACCAAGCCTCTACTGTGCTAAATACTTTCTGGGTTAGAGCATGAAGTTCAGATGAAGTTTTGGCAGTACATATGAGTGTAGACTCGTCAGCATATTGTATACAGGTTGCTTGAGGGATTGCAACATGAAGGTCATTGATGAACAAAGAGAAAAGGAGAGGTCCTAGAATGGAGCCCTGTGGGATTCCAAGGGAGATGGGCAGGTGGGAAGATAGTTTATTGTCCCAGGGAACTGCCTGTTGTCTATTGTTAAGATAGGACTTTTATTTATTTTATTTATTTATTTATTTATTTTACATTTGTTGACCGGGCTAGTCTGGCTGGATACATGTCCATTTTCAGAGGGAGGAGAAAGGGAGAAAAGCTCCACTATATAGGTAACATAAAAATAGTACATAGGGATACAAAATTAAAAAGATGATAGAAAAAAAAAAAAATGATGATAGTAATGAGTGATAAAAAAAATGAAAAAAGCACAATAGCATTAGCTTATAAAATTTAATTATAATTAATAAATAGCAATAAGCTATATATATAACATAGAGACATAGAGAGATGATTTATAATTGTGCAGTAGTAGGAAATAGTACATAGAAAGAAGAAAAAAAAGAAAGAAGTAAATAAGATTTTGTTTATGGTATTTAATAACAATTGTTATAATAATGTTGTTGTGCCAGGGGCAGAGAGGCAGATATAGATGGGCAGATTAGCAACGCTGGGGATGGGGGGAACAGGAGGTAGCAAGGGTATAGGTAACAAGTATAGAGAGAGTAGGAGTAGAAGAAGAGTATTAGTGAGTAGAGTGGACATGAGGTAATGAATGGAGAGATGAAAGAAATTGGGATCAGGTCAGTCAGTCAGTCAGGAGGTGGGTCAGACATTGAGACATAAAAATAGTTCAGTTTTTTCCTGAAAAAGTTGGAAGAAGAGGTCAGTTTCATCAAGTTGGGAAGTTTATTCAGTATAGTTCGAGTCATGGTGTTTGTAAACAAGTATGAGTATTTGTTTTGTGTGGTGAGCAGAGTAGGTTTTAAGTTGTTTGTTGGCTGAGCAGATTTCTGTAAGGAATTTAAGGAGAGGGAGGTAAGTAAGGTATTAGGTGGGTAGTTATTTATTTAGATTTTGGATATTGAAAGGTGATGTGGCAATTGAGGTTTGGAGTTAGAGAGTTGATGGAGTTTTGAGGTTAACAGGGGTTTGGGTGTGAAAATGGGAGGGGTGTGAAAAAGGGGGGAGCAATGGCAAGGCTGTGCATAAGTGATTTGAGTTGTAGGTTTTAGGAGGTTTATAGATTTGAAGAGTTTATAAGGGGAAGTGAGGAGAGAAAGTTTAGTTGATTATCTATTGTGACGCCTAGTAGTTTAGTGAAACAGACAGGTGTGTAATGTACCATGTCATTGTAATTGAAAAAGGAGAGAGGAGGGAGGAGGGATTTAAGGGAGAAGAGAAAGTCTTAGTTTTTTTAGGATTAAGGAGGAGACAGATATCTTGGAACCATTTTTCTACTGCTGTAAAGACTTGTTGGGTAGACTTAAACCAGAGGATAGCCTTGATGTCTGGAGGGAGGGATTTGAGGGTCTTTATGAGTAGGGAATGGTTTACCATATCTAATGCTTTAGATAAATCAATAAAGAGTGCTGAAGAGAGGCTATTGTTATTATGGTTACAATTGATGGAGTCGGTGAAAGACAGGAGAGCTGTAGTGGTACTATGGTAAGGCCTGAAACCATGTTGGCAGTTAGCTAAGATATTATGTTGGGTTAAGTGGGCCATTAGCTTATGGTGAATGTATTTTTCCATGACCTTAGCTAGGGGTGATAAGAGAGCTATAGGTCTGTAATTGGAATAATCATTAGAGTTACCACCTTTATGTAAAGGAATTATGTGTGAAATCTTCCAGATTTCTGGGATGATTCCTTCATTAATGGTTCTATTTATAAGGATGGATATAGAGTAGGCAACTGATTTAGCTGCTCTTTGCAGATATTTTGATGGTAACTGGTCTGCTGAGGGGGTACATGGCTTAAGCTTTTGGATGATTTTTTGGATGTAGGTAGTAGAGATAAGTTGAAGTTGGAAGGTAGGTAGAGTGTCAGGTAAAGAGATAGGGGGGCTAGCATTGTCTGCAGATAGATGACGGGCTAAGGATTGTATAGTGTCTGTAAAAAAATGTGTTAAAAGCATTGGCCGTTTGCTGGGGGGGAATTATTATCAGCTCCTAGTGGGGTCGGTGTGGTAGAGTGCCCAGGATGTAGAAGTCTATTTATGCTAGACCAGAACTTCTGTGGATTATTATGGTGAGTTTGCTGAAGTTTACAATAGTATTTCTTTTTAACAGTAAGAATGGCTCTTTTTGTAATATTTCTTAACTGTCTAAAGGTTTGATTCTCAGAGATAGTTCTGGTAGTTCTCCATTTAGCCCAAGATTTGTTCCTTAACAGTATCTTTTGTCTAGTATCTCTTGACAGCCAGGAGGCTATCTTGGACTTCATTGTAATAGTTCATTTGGGTGCGTGTTCATCTAGAATTGTTAGGAATTTTGAGCTGAAATATTTAACAGCCTCTTCAAGTGGGAGAGTTTTTAGAGGGTTCCTGTCACAGGCGTTAAGTTCATTTTGGAAAGGCATCTGGTTAAAATGCTTATTTGACCTTGAGATCCTGAATGTGGGGGAGTTAGGAATGTCATTCTTTTATCTAACAATGTAAGTCAAAGTATGATCACTTACATCATCAGGCAAGGTTCCAACTTTATGTTTGTTGTTGTCTGTCAATGAGAATCCAATCTAAGATACTCTTTTTTATTTAGTTTGTTAATTCTAGTAGTGGTGATGATTGATTGACTGAAACCATGTAGATTAATATGTGAGGAAGGGTTTTCAGTGTTGATACACTTCCAGTCAGTATTGAAGTCACCTAGTATAATTGTTTCTTGTGGATAGATAGTGGAAACCCAGCTTAGAATATCCTCTATTATAGTGTTGTTGTTACCCGGAGGAAGATAGGTACAGATGATGTTTAGGGATTTGCTAGTATTTAGTTTAAGTTTAGTGATAAGGACTTCTGCCTTACTATCTTGGGGGGGGTGAAGGGTATTGTAGAGATCTGTAAACCAGTTCTAATCAGAACGGCTACTCCTCCACCCTTCCATTTAGTGTGGTCAGTTCTCAATATATTATAACCTGGGGAAATTATCTCATTGTCCTTTGTTCTTGGTTTTAACCAAGTTTCTGTAAGACAGAAGTTATCAAAGGAATGAATGTCAAGACGGCCATGGAGATGGGCAACTTTGTTGTAGACACCATGGATATTTAGATGTCCTATTAGTAAGGAGTTTGGGAGACTGGTTAAGGTAGTTAGGGTAGAGGAAGTGGTGCTATGAGTTGTGACTGTAAGGTAGTTAGGGTAGAGGAAGTGGTGCTGTGAGTTGTGACTGTGGAAACATTGGTTGGGCCAGGGTTGGGGTGGTTATAACCAGCTTTTAAGGTGGGAGGTTTTAGTCTTGACATAAGGTTATAAAAGTCACTAGATTGATTTTTTAGTTTCCTTACGGAGGAGTTATGGACTTTAATATGCATGAGGTGATGGTATTTGGCTAGTAGGTAGCAGGGGGTAGATGTATAGTACATTTGAAAATGGGTAAGGGGTAGAAGTTTGTATAGCTGTGTGTTTTGGAGAATAGTTGAAGTGAACATAGTTCATATTTTCAAAGGAGGTGAGGAGGTAGGCAGAAGTAAGGACTGGTATAAGAATGGCTATAAGTACTAACTTAGTTGGGAGAGCTTTCTTTTTTTGTGAGCATCTTGCTAAGGTTAGCTGTGGAAGTTCAAGAAGGTAACTTGTGCAACTACAAAAGAGGTTTGGGCAGGGATAAGGGAATTGAAGAAAATGAAGGACGGTAGAGTTTTTTAGGAAATATTGGAAAGGAAAAGGAAGTAGGGACAGTGCTCAGGGTAAGGGAGTTGGAGAAAGTGAGTAAGGAGATAGGTGAAAAATGAAGGGGAGTGGTTAGGATGTCTAGATTGATTAGAGTATATGATAGGTAGGTGGGGAGAAGGTGTGGCTAGGGAAGTATAAGGCTAAGGCTGCTGGGGGTGCGTGGAATTTGGGGGTAGGGTAGGGGAGCAGAGTGAGCCTGCAGGGCGAACGGAGTGGGGCAGAGCCAAGAGGACCAGTGAAGAGGAGAAAAAACAATCAGTGAGGTACGGAGGTGAGTTCCTAGTAAGGTATCTGGGATGGAAGAGTAGGTAGAGAGCAGCTAGAGATAACTACAGAAATAAATGAAAAGGAATGGGAGTACAGAGACAAAAATAGAGATAAAACCTAGTGTAAATTCTACAGCGTAAAGCAGGCAAAGTAATGGGAGAAAAAAGGGGCACTACTGCTCTCAAATGGTCACCCTAGGTACTGTGTAATAAGGCGTACCCCATGCAAATAGCGGAGCAAAAGAGTAGGGAATTAAGAGAATGAGATAAGATAAAATAAATAGGTAGATACTAGGAGAGAATAAAATAAAATAAATAGGTAGATCCTAGGAGGGGGATGTTTCTGAAGGGGGACTCAATAGGGAGTATAGGGGTATAGAATCGGAGACTGTTGCTGCTGGCTGTCCTGACAGGAAGTGTTCACTGAAAATAAAATAAAATATGAGGCAGGTTATAACTCAATTAAGAAGTGAGCAGTATTAGACACATACTTCCAAAAGGTATGATTCCTGCGTTTCAAATGCAGTACACCATAGGAGGACAAGTCTCTTTTCCCTATACTGGGATGAGGTATCAGATACTTTGCTGAGGAATTATCTTTGGGCCTCTGGTCGACAGTGGACACTGAAGCTAGGGGTTGGTACTAGCAGCAAAGGTTCACGTTCCAAAAGGTATGATTCCTACGTTTCAAATGCAGTACAGCATAGGAAGACAAGTCTCTTTTCCCTATACTGGGATGAGGTATCAGATACTTTGCTGAGGAATTATCTTTGGGCCTCTGATACACGGCAGACACTGAAGCTACGGGATGGTACTAGCAGCAAGGGTTCACATTCCAAAAGGTATGATTCCTACGTTTCAAATGCAGTACAGCATAGGAGGACAAGTCTCTTTTCCCTATACTGGGATGAGGTATCAGATACTTTGCTGAGGAATTATCTTTGGGCCTCTGGTAGACAGTGGACACTGAAGCTAGGGGTTTGCTACTAGCAGCAAGGGTTCATGCACAAATGCTGCCCACAGGGAAACTCAGCAGCCAGGAGTTTATAATTTCACTTCTGTGATTCTAATACAGCCCACACAGAGGACTTTATCTGTATTTCTCACTGTCTTTGTATGTCTGGGAGTGTGTATGAGTGTGTGTGTGTGTGTGTGTGTGTGTGTGTGTGTGTGTGTGTGCGTGTGTGCGTGTGTGTGTGTGTGTGTGTGTGTGTGTGTGTGTGTGTGTGTGTGTGTGCGTGTGTGTGTGTGTGTGTGTGTGTGTGTGTGTGTGTGTGTGTGTGTGCGTGCGTGTGCATGTGTGTGTGTGTGTGTGTGTGTGTGTGTGTGTGTGTGTGTGTGTGTGTGTGTGTGTTTATAGTACAGGGGAGTAGGTATTGGTCAGTCTTTCTCATACCTCCAGGGAGTGGGTTGCTACTCAGTTCCCAATCATTTGGGTCACAGTCAGGTTTTTATCTCTTTTCTTCACTGAGCTGATTTACAACATAAATAATATTATCAAGAAAAGAAAGGCATCTACAGAAAACTAATAATCAACACTGAACAGGGGCAATTAACTTCTCTCTAAACTATTTAAGTTAAAAACATAGGCTATATATATATATATATATATATATATATATATATATATATATATATATATATATATATATATATATATATATATATATATATATATATATATATATGGATCCCCTACACATGGTCGAAATACCACAAAGTCAAAACCCATATGGCCAAGACCATATGTTCGACTTTTGGAATCCTGACCATGTGTAACGGACATTTTCGTGCAGTGTGGAATGGAAATATTTCCATTTCCGCACTGTAGTGTGATTTTGGAGTTGGTATATTAAAGTTACGGGGTTGTTGGGGGGAGTAACCCCCCTGCTAACAATAAGAAAATGTGTTAATGTTGTGTACTTTTTTACATGTTCGAAATTGCAGAAGTCGAACATATGGTCTCGACCATATGGGTTTCGGCTTTCTGCAATTTCGACCATGTATAGGTTCATAGGTTCATAGGTTCATAGGTTCATAGGTACTAGGCTATCGGCCCAAGGGCCTATGCAAGCCTAGCCAACAAGGTTCCCTGGCTTACGCCACCCAAGAAAGTTATTTTCCTGTGCCACTGACGAGCAGAGAAACAGAAGTGATCCCCGGGGTGTATTTCCTATTTCCCATCCACTCATCAAGATTTTTCTTGAAGAGTGCTAATGAAGAACTTTGCTTGACATAGATGGGTAGCCTGTTCCAGAGTATGGGAAGTCTCTGGGATAGGAATCTATCCCTCCAGCATGTCCTGTTTATTGTGGTGACAAGGTTTAGATCCCTAGAGCATGTAGCTCAGAGGGACTGGGATTTCTTTAGGTGTAGCATGTCCAACAGCTCTGGGTTTGACATAGCTTTATATGTTAGGCAGAGATCACCTCTGAGTAGGTGATATGCTATGGAGTAAAGCTGGAGTTTTTTGAGGTGGTCAGTGTAGGGCATTTGTTTGAGTCCAGTAATCCTCTTTGTGAGGTACGTCTGTGGCCTTTCCAGCTGCTGCAGATGTCTTGTGAGGTACATTCCAAAAGGGGCATTGTACTCTATAATAGGTCTAATGAGTGATGAGTAGAGGGGAACGATGACCTCTTTTTTCCTGGATTCGAACCCTTTTATGATGAGGTGTGCCACGTAGAAGGACTTCCTGACTACTGTGGCGATGTGACTATCAAAGGAGAGACTACTGTCCACCTGAGTCCCAAGGTCTCTTATCACACATTCTGTGTTAAGTAGATTGCTGCTTATGTGGTAGTTCATGGGTACAGAGTTTTTACCAAAGGGGATGACACTGCACTTTTTGGCATTGAGCTTGAGGCCATGGCACTGACACCAGGCATCTGTCTCAGAGAGGCCCTTCTGTAGGATGTTCACATCATTTGGGGACTTGACTATGGCTCCTAGTTTGCAGTCATCTGCGAACTTCGTTAGCCAGAGGCCTACTGTGTTAGCCTGTACTTCAGAGAAGTAGATACCAAACAGGAGCGGTCCCAGGACGGAACCCTGTGGTACTCCACTTGTCACTGGTTTGAGGTCAGATTTGGAGTCTGCAACTTTTACAGTGTGGGTTCTGTCAGTGAGCCAGTTAGACCCATATATATATATATTTATATATGTATATATATATATATATATATATATATATATATATATGTATAGGCATATATCTGACCTAATTACCAAACAGGAAGAGGTATGATTTTTCACTGCATTTTTCTAAAACTTTAAATATCGTTTAAAAAGGAATAGATACTGAGACATATCCAATGAGCAGAGGAGCAGTGCCTTGACTACACCAAGGAAGACCAGGGTTTGATTACGCCCCAGATCTTGCAGGGATGACTGTGAGCA
>NC_056725.1:1744369865-1744459865 GCF_019279795.1 Protopterus annectens | reverse complement strand
TCCATTTACATCACAAGCAAAGTTTACATCCTTAGATCAAGTAGTTATGGCACTGTTCATTGTGCAGATATGCAAAAGGTCCACCAGAGCAGGATCCAAGGATGCCTTGTATGCCAGGCATAAACTGCCTCTCAGTCATCTCTAGGAAACGGAGTAGGAGATAAGACTTTGAGGAGATATGCAGAGAACATTGTGCTTTTGTCCTGTATTCTTTTTGTGAGGAACCTCTGTGGATGTTCCATTTGTTGCATGTGTCTGGTCAGGTATGTACTGAAGGGTGTCTTATACTCATTGATTTGACTGATGATAATTGAGTACAGTGGTATGATGACTTCCCTGGACCTAGATGCCATGCCCTTACTTATAAGTTAAATGACACAGAATGATTTTCTCACTACCTTAGAAACATGTTGGCTAAAAAACAGGTTACTAGGGTCTATATTAGATCAGCGAACACTTAAACAAGTGAACGCTGATTGATCGACCTTACTTTAGTGAATGTTCAAAATATTGAAGCAACAGAAACCCAATTTTTTTCCTAGGGAAATAATTCAGTTGTCCATTTCTGTTGCTTCGGTATTTTCAGTGCTGTGGTGGAAAGTTACGGGTCGGATTCAGGTAAGTGTGTGATTGTGTGGATGTGAGTGTTAGGGTGGGTTAGGTGAGTTAGGGTTAGGGCTTGGGTTAGGTATGTGTGCGATTATGTGGACGTGAGGGTTAGGGTGGGTTTAGGTGAGTTAGGGTTAGGGAGCGGGTGAGGTGAGTGTGCAATAGTGACGGACCTTATGGTTAGGGTTTGGGTTAAGGTAAGTGGATAGTTAGCAGTGTGTGGATAGTTTAGTGTAGGATTAGGTGTCATATTTTAGGTGTATGTGTGTGGATTTCTGTTTGTTTGGTGTGCTTGTGTTGTGTGCATGTGTTTTGGATCAGCGATTTTTTTCCCTAGGAAAAAAATCACTGATCTGACAATTCGAGATTGTAAGCTTTCACGTACATAAGGTCGATCAATCAGCATTCGCTTTTTTAAGCATTTGCTGATCTAATATAGACCCGGTTACTATCTAAATGAGTCCCCAAATCCTTGATTAATTTGATAATTTCCCTGGGTGGCCAACTTCCCAAAATTACCATTATGTATTTCTTGGCACTGAGTTTTAAGCCATGGTTTTGGCACCTGTCATTTGTCTGTATTAGACCTTCCTGTAAGATGTTAGTATCTTAGGAGTTTCTATGATTGCTCCTAAATTGCAAACATCTGCAAACCTGATAAGCCAGAAGCCCTGGACATTGGCCTTGACTTTAAAAAATATATGCCAAACAGGAGCAGACTCAGCACAGAGCCCAGTGGGGACTCCACAGGTGACTGGCCTCATTGTGGAGGTGGTCTCTCCAATCTTAACTTTCTGGGTCCTGTATGTGAGCCAGCTGGCTATCCAGTGAGTTCCGTAAGGGTTTATGGCTAGTTCCATGATTTTTTTATATCTATGTTGATGACGTTTGTTATATGTTCTATGGTCTTACAAATGGGACTCATCAGGCTGATTGGCTTATAGTTTAAGGAGTTCATAGTAGTGCCACCTTTACTGACTGGCATCGCCAGTGCTGAACACCATATTTCAGGAACTGTGCCAGGCTCAGGTTAAATAACTTATTGAGAGGTGCCACCAGGGCATGTTTAGTACTGTTTAACAAACAGCATGGTATATTATCAGGTTCCATGGAGGAAGTGTTCTTCAACTTGAGCAGCACTTTTAATGCATGATCTTTTAGTGATTATTGGGGGTGGGGGGGGTGAGAGCTTTGGATAGCCATCTCGGGAGTGACACCTACTCTAAATGTATTTGCTACTATATTATCAATGTCTACTGGGACTAAATAGCTTTTGCATTTAGTATAAGTTACATACATTGCTGAGTTTTTTGGTTTTCTCCTCAAACAATGTAAGGATTTCTATGTTGGAATGTTCAATAACTGAACTTTTCCTAAAAAAGGGCTCTACAATGGCAGTGCAGAATGATATGCAGAGACCATATTTTGCAAAGCAAGTAGGATTGTCAAGCATCTTGCTCCATGCTGGCACATACTGAATCACTCTAAATGTTGCAGCTAATTGTTTATGCTCTGAACATTTCTATGGGTTGGCAGTTATGGTTATTTTGTCTAACTCCCACGTTACATTCCCATCTCCTTCTACTTTTGGAAGTCTTTGGGTCCTGGCTAGTGTCATAACATTGAATAGCACTGAACAGTGGAAGTACAAGGAGAAGATATCTACTGGGGGCTTGTACAGTATTTTTCATAAGCAATTGACTTACATCTTCTATGTTTTCAAAGGTTCTGTCTTCCTCGCCCATGGAGTGAATTGTAGCTCACTGCAGACTGCTGTCAGTACAAGGCAACTTTAAACCTAATGTATAAAAAGGAAGGCAAACTCTCCACTGAAAGGACTTCTCACCAAGAAACCAAGGAAATGAATGTAAAGTAGTGAGATGACCAACCACGATGTTCAAGTTCTCTTAACTGAAAAAAATCCAAATAGAAGACGCAGTGTAAAACGTATTCCAGTTTATTAGGTAAGATGAGCGCTTTCGCGTAGTTCAAAGCTACGCTTCTTCAGATAACTTTCTTACAAATAAAACCACATTCTTATACTAAAAAGGCGGGATATAAATTGATTAATTGCAATTAATCAAACAATCAAGTGATTGTGTCTTAACACATTCACTGCTAAACTTACAGGATGTATATGCAGCTAGTAGTACTCAGTAAAAGATATTAGCTAACATTAGAAATACTAAACGCTATAACAAAGAGCAAGCTTAAGTTTCTAAAATGTAAGCATTATGTATATACATCACTAACCAGGTGAATTTTAAACCTCTTATAACTGAAGTGGTTCTCTGAAAACTTGATGGGCCAATTTTTGTAGGTTTAATGATTTGGGCTATAAGCTAATTAATATATATATATATATATATATATATATATATATATATATATATATATATATATATAAATATATATATATATATATATATATATATATATATATAAATATATATATATATGTGTGTGTGTGTGTGTGTGTGTACACACATATATATATTATATATATATATATATATATATATATATATATATATATATATATATATATATAAATATATATGTGTACACACACACACACACACACACACACATATATATATATATATATATATAGAGAGAGAGAGAGAGAAAGAGGGGGGGGTCTGGTTATATTGCCTTTATTAATGTTGTTTTCCTTTATTTCTTTCACTTATTGGCAAGTTATTATAATGACTGATTTTATGTTCAACCAATTCAAAAGAAAGTTACAAGATATTGAATCCAGGTTGCTGTGTGACTGATTTTATCCTTGTTTAAAATCAATAACTCAGTTAAAAACATTGAAACCAGTCATCTTTTCTTTGTACCTAGGCATACTTTGTGTGGAAGGGTGGATTCCCCCCTCAGTATTAGGGTCATGCCTGCAGTTGAGAAATGCATAGAAAGCTCAGATATGTCTCTCTACATCGCTCTTAGGGTATTTTGCCCTACCTACTTCATTCATCTCCACATGCACAAATTCCATGTCATAGTTACATTTGTCTGGTGCAAGGATTCTAATGACCCTTGAGATATATCAGATCCTGACTCATCAGTCACTAAAACATTTTCTTTGTGGAGTCGTCTGCTGTACAGGAATTGAAGTCCTTTGTCTTATGGTGAGTCTTTGTTAAAGGTGAGATATTATTATTGGATTCAATGTTTGACACAGATTTTTGCTGAGACTTAATCCTTATGGGTCTTGAAGGCTTAGGTAATGATTTCTTTACATCATCGGCATATAACATTATATTATATGTCACAGATGGGTGCATAAAATAAGATGTGCTAATGTGATACTCATAGTCTGTTTTTTGGGTTTTTTTGTAAGAGGTCTCCGTATCTCTTAACCACTTGCACATCTCATAAGCAGAGTTATTTTTGTTTAATAAGGGTTCATTTTCTGTCTGCAGAGTGCAGTTGTTACACTGCTTTAGCACAGCTAATGTAATGAGTCTGGCAACAGAGAGGAGACAAGTAGGCTGACTTTTTATTTGCCCACTGTGAAGTAAAACTTGATTTACAGAGTTTAAATACAATAGAGTTCTATGGTCTAATATGATAATTACCAGTTAAGGAAAGGTAATGTCGATTTAGGTTAATAACTTCAGTTTAAAAGCAACTGTGCCAAGCACAGATTAGGAACATTGAGTAATTGTAATGCTGTATAACAGAAAGTGAAAACTTAAGGCTTGGGCAAGATACCCATTCAGCTATATGTAAACTATATATGTTCAAGCATTATTAAGGAGAAACTAGGAGCCATGTGTCCTTTGTAGTAGGCAAGGATAATTCAGACTGTAACTACTCGAAAGGCCTGGATTATATGTTGTCAATTATTTTCAGCAGTCACAAAATACAAAATTTACAGCAAATGTTTTCCAAAAATGAATGAAATCAAATATTGTTTTTCTCTGACCTTATCAGATTCTTTGGAAAAATGTTTATCCAATGGTGTCCTTCTTCCAGCAGATGTGGAGCTGTGAGTCCTATGGCTGATATCTAAGGCTACTTTTTCTTCAGTTTTAGTGTAAGATCTTTCTCTTAAGGTCTCTGAAACCTGAGGAACAGGAAACTGTTACTAATTATAAAAGGTCAAAGAAAAACAAGTGGGATTAGATCAAACAATGCACACTTAGTGAAATTAAACTTCACTGACAACAAAGGTCCAAGTCAGTTTGCCAAAAATGTAATGTTCCCCAAACTGAATGTATCTGAAAGGGACTGGAAGGATGGTGTGGCTGTACTGCTGAGGGAGTGAACTGAAAGGAATGTATGAATAATGTCAGGAAATGGAGTAATGTGTACTTGAGCTGACAGCTTGCCTTGCATGGTGCCCGAGAGAGAGTGTGTGTGTGTGTGTGTGTGTGTGTGTGTGTGTGTGTGTGTGTGTGTGTGTGTGTGTGTGTGTGTGTGTGTGTGTGTGTGTGTGTGTGTGTGTGTCTGGTTAAGAATCCAGCTGCGTGGATGGGTTCATTAATTGTCTTGTCTGTGATATGGCTACTTCGGAGGTTGTAACATATAATAAGCAGGGGATGGTGTCAGTGGCAAAGACCTTCACAACATTTACTCGTGCATCTTGTATTTTTGGTGTCATATGTGAATGGATATGTACATAAATGGTTAAGAAAGTTGTCATTTTAACCCTCTTCAGGACAGAGTCTCTGTGTTAAAATGTTCAGATCCATTTGTCTCGGGTAATTGGGATTCAGATGTGTATAAGATCTGTCTTGCAAAACAAGTAAAGTTTATCTAGGGCAAACACAAAGTAAAGAAAGAATATATGATTGCACAGTGTCTGCTAGGCATACTTTTTTAGATTTTGAGCACTGGGAATTTTTCCAGAGATTCTTATCACGCTGCACATTAACATTTTCAGCAAAATAAAAAATCACAATTATACAAATGAGCAATTTTCTTAAAGATCATTCCAAGAACTAACAGTCTAAAAAAATTCCTTTTTGATGTTAAAATTGATTTTGGAATCTCAGGGCAGAATTGATGCACCATGGCTTAGTATTAAGTCACCTTAAATACATGAAGTAAACTTGTCTTTAGCATGAAAAATAGCATAGTTTAGTATAGCAAATTACTATAAATTCAGTTGCATCTTACTATGTATTTTATAGTCAACTACTTTTGATATTTACCTCTAATTTTCTACCCTTCAAAAATCAATACCCTAAATGCCATAAGTTTTAATTATAAAATACATAGCATAGCAGTTCATGCAATTTGAATGTCTGTTGTTCTGATGGTGGGTTTGATCATGTCTACCTTCTTTTCGGCCTCTGGTTGTGGATACTCTGGTATCTTTAGGATTTCTCGAAGCTCTGAGTTTTCTTGCATCAACATCTCAATTTGATTCTGAAGTCCATTTTGAGCAGACGACCAATGGGATTCTTGTTTCATAAACTTTTTTTGAAGTTCTGCAATTTGGTGTTTTAATAACTGCAAACAAAGTGCAAATGGTAGCATTAAGTAAGTTATTTCTGCAGTATATCGAATGTAAAACAATATTACTTTTTGAATATGTTCCCTAACTGTAAAAAGTACAGATGTATTTAAAACTAATGACTGAATTTTAGTTCCACTGCTATTATCATTGGTGCCGTTTCTACAAAATGCAGACTACATCATCTTCACCCTTCACTTTTTTTTTTTTTTTTTTTTACATTTGCCTGTTACTTTAATGCAATAACTTTAGATAGCTTGTGTATGCTAAAGATAAAATTCAGCAGTCACTTAAAATAAGCAGTTAAAATGTTTTTCTCTCTATAGGATCAGTCCTTACCTAAGACAATGCAAGAAAACATATTGCATTGACCTATTATCTTCCATTATTCACATACACACAAACTTACAATCGACTCAGAGAAGCAAACTAGAGCAATGTTACAACAAAGTGGCCAAATTCACAGCAAATCTACCTCACAAGACACATTGATGTCTAGCCCTAAAGCAGCTTAACTAGATAAAACTGTCACACTACTTAACTTTCTCACAATTAATGAACACTCATAAACTCGTACACAAACCAGATATTTGTCCATCTCTGAATGGCATGATCATACACTACTCCCCAGAATGGACACTATCCTCCTCAAACAAACACCAGCTTCTTGTAGTCAAATCAAACTATAAAGCTAGGGACTCTACCTGTACTCTACCTGTGTCGTAAAAAAAAGTGGAACACATCCCACTCCCCAGGAGACAAATATGCATCCTAAAATCTTTCAAAGTGCAACTGAACAACACTTAATGGGCTCATATTTTTGCTGTTGCATTTAACCAAGTTAACCTCATTATTTTCCTACTAAATCATCCCCTAGGCTATCGCTATACTTTTTCAACAACTGTCTCAAACTAAAATTACATCTATGTTGTCTGTATTCTAAGAGAACACTTGCTGATTTAAGTAATAATGGTATACTTCTTACAAAATGTATAACTTGAGAAAACTTTTTCTCTAACATTATCATATTGAAATTTCCTGACCATCATTTATTTTCTTATATAACTGTATATTTTAGACAAAGTAGCTGTTTAGTTATGTTGATTGTATTGTATGATTGTTTTTCCTAGAGCTTTTCTCCCTACTAGTCTGTTGAAAAAGGGTTCCAAACCAGTCAAACTTTACCAGTAACCAAATGCAATATATAAATAAATATAAGCAAATATATTCAGAGATTATAAAGCAGCTTTACTCGGGGACAAGTAGGCAGCCCAGCATGAAACATTTGCAGTTAAGTAATATTTTCTTCCTTCATCCAGTTTATGAATAATTAAAATTTACTGTCACTGGTCCTGGGAATATATATACTTTTATTGGTAAAACTGCAAAGGTCACTGCAGAAATGTGGAAGCTACAAAAATAGCATGTCAAAAATCACACAGATTGACTTACATAATTAATTTCCTTTCTTACACGGTTCCTCTGAAACTGTGCAAAATAAGAGTATTTAGCTATGACAGACTGCCAGGGAGAGATTTAATGTTATGAACGGCTTTTAGTGGGATAGAACTGCTTTTGCACCGTACCATAAAATTAGGCATATGTAGTGCCAAGGAAGTGTATTGTGTGTGTGTGTGTGTGTGTGTGTGTGTGTGTGTGTGTGTGTGTGTGTGTGTGTGTGTGTGTGTGTGTGTGTGTGTGTGTGTGTGTGTGTGTGTGTGTGTGTGTGTGTGTGTGTGTGTGTGTGTGTGTGTGTGTGTGTGTGTGTGTGTGTGTGTGTGTGTGTGTGTGTGTGTGTGTGTGTGTGTGTGTGTGTGTGTGTGTGTGTGTGTGTGTGCGTGTGTGTGTGTGTGCACTTGTGTGTTTGTTAGTGAGAGGCTAGCAATGCTGAAAAGGTAGTACAGCTAGAACGTCTTCCTCCATACTACACACCAAGAAGGGTGATTCCAGAGCTTCCAGAAAGCTCATCAGACTACACTTCCTGCAGAAGGAAAACAGGAAATGCCCACAACACACAGTGCCCTAGACATTACTCCAAGTCAGGTTCACAGCACCCACAAAGATCACCTGTGAGCCCTCTCTGTATTGCTTTGTATAGTGGCACTAAAGACTGCACTGAACTGCCAAGACTGAAGATAGAGAGGCCCTATCCCTAACAGCACCCAGGAGTTTACTCCAGCCCAGTCCACGGCAACTATTAAGATCACTTGTGAGCCCACTCTGAATTTCATTTTTGTAGCTATACTGTCTCTGTTAAACTGAACTACCCATGAGAGTAAAATAGGGCATACCCCTAGTACTTAGTCTCTAAAAACATTTGAGTTAGGTCTACAGCATTCATTAAGATCATCTGTGAGGCATACTTTGAGCAGTGACACTACCTCTGTGTAAGACCTATATCTGGCTAGCATCCTCCTTTCAACCTCAACATGTACGCATCTGTTTCACTGTCACCTGCAGACCCCACAAGGTTACTTCCATAGTTACCCGATCTTCTCACAGATCACGCATCACTCACAATTCCTACCACTGGATATCTGATTTGTCCACCACACATGTTCTGACAGTCATAGTGGGGACTTGAAAATTCTGCAGTTTCTGACAGGGAATAGAGGCAGGACAGTTATTAATCTATATGTGATATATATTCCTTTACTTGTCTCCACCCAGTCTCTCTCACCTCATCAGGATAACACATGCAAATGCATAACTGGTCTGCTGGTCAGTATATTTTATCTGTCCTTGATACACCATCCGAAGAGCCATGTCATAGGTCATGGTGAGTTTGGGTAGGTAATTCATTGGATGTATTTTTGTCTCCTATTAATTGTGTTGTACTGTCATGCTGGTTTCATTGAAAAATAATATTGTGCTTGAAGTAAGACTGTAGAATGGTGATGTATTGTTATGTGAGTTTTCACTGGAAACAGTTATATGTGATTGTAGCATGAATGATATATTTGAACAGTCTTAATGTATCTCCTAAGATCTGATGCCTAAAAACAGTTGGTTCCGTTAAGAGCATCTAAAACTAGGCTAGGTGGTACCCATATACCCATTTATTAGCCTGACTATTGATTTTGGGTTGAGTTCTATAAATGTGATAATCATTTTATTTTATTTATTTAACATTTGTTTACCAGGAAAGTCCAGTCTGGAATGAGCCAATTTTCAGCGGCGGCCTGGGGAAAAATGCTCCAGACGCATGTCTTTGTAACATGGGAGGAAGCCGGAGCACCCCGAGGAAACCCACACAAACACAGGGAGGACATGCAGACTCCACAGAGGAGGTACCCCAGCCGAGAATCGAAACGGAGAACCTCTTGCTGTAAGGTGACAATATGCTTTCGATATATTGCTGACTTCAACTTATGCAAGTTAATAATATATTTTCAAAGATCTAGGCTGGAAATTGAGTGTTGGTATGTAGCTATATGTTGCTGCACAATAGTAATAATTGCAGTCTCCGTAAATATTCACTGAAGTACTGCTTCCCGAACACTCCCATCCATCCATCCATCCATTCATCCATCCATCCATCCACCCCTCTATCGACAATCCATTTTCCCATTTTAGCAAATGAGGTCTGGATGTGAATTCAACAGTGACAATCATCTACAGCTAGAGTTCACACCACTTGGTGATTAGCCATGCCACTGTTGTTCTTCCATGCTGTACACACATGCACACTCACACCTATGGCCAATTTTGAGGGTCCAATCCATCTATTACATGTCTTTGGAATATGGGAGTAAAGTGGAGCACCCAAAAAATAGGCATCCCAGATGAGAATCAAATGGAGAACCTCTTCTTGTGAGATGACAATGGTACCTGCTGTGCCCTGGGCCACCCTTCCAGAACACTGTCTGCAATATCTGCCCTGCCTGTCTTCATACACCTTTCCTCCTGAAACATCTGAACCTCTGCTGCCTTGCAAGCTCTATGCACCTGGTCTTCATCTACTCTTAACACTTCTGTAGTATGTCATCAGTTATAACTATTGTAAATCAGCCATCCACTCCATACTAAGTCACCTGATCAGACTAGGCAACACAAAATTATGTAGAGAGTTTATGATTTAGTTATTCATGATTGCAAGGCCCACCCTGCCACATTAGTTAAAATTAATTGTACATATTATTGTTATCAGAAAGTCTTGATATACTTGGTGAAGTCAGTTGCCTCCTTTCACTGCTTATGTATGTAATAATTAAATTTGCTAGTTTCTAAAGTAAACATAGTTTATTTGACATGGCTTTTAATATAAGAAAGAGTGAAAGTGCCTCTTATGAAGCAACAGTGGAAGAAATAGAATGTGCAGCTAAAAGTAAATATTTGATGATGGACTATACGAACAATTAATATTGGAAGGTTGGCATAATGGTTAAGGTGTTTACCTTATAGACACAAGGTGCAGGGTTTGATTCTCACATGGGGTAACTGGCTAGGCTTAAAATGGCCTGAAAATGCAGTTAGTCTAGTATTAACCTATGAATATGTGTAATTAAATGTCTCAGATATAACTGTCAGTTGAAGGTAATAAGTACAGAAATGTAGAATGTAACAGGCTTGTTTACAGCATACTTAAAACGTTAGAGAGTGGCAGGAGTAGAGGATTCAGAGTTTTTGCATGACCAGCAAATAGGCATGGGACCTGCTAAATGTCAATTCTTTGAGGCAGTGGAAATGGCAATGCAGACAACAAAGCAAATCAAGCAGGCAGAGCTATTAATGATTGGAATGGAAGACGAGAACATTGAGAGTATATGGAGTTTTGGAAATCAAGGAAGGATCACACTTGAATAGTGTGAAAAGAAAAATAGCCATCTGGGTCACTGGAAAGATTTTTCAAGAAAATTTGATGGGAGTTGTAATGGTAAAGTCTTTGTCAATATGAGAGTCAATTGTCAAGAATGGGAAGCCTGCACCTGCACCTATATTGTTTGAGTCTGTGCCATGATAGCAGAAACAGCAAGCTCTATGGCAGTTGTGGTAACAGGATAGAATATTGTACAGGCAACCAGGAGGTTATAAGTAAAATAGTAGTACTCAAATTCATACACAAAGCAAATCTGACAATGGGGTTAAGAAAGAGTGTGCATGCTATTAAAAAGCCTCTGCCTTGAACATCTGTGGACCTTAGTCATCTGTATTGTTTTTTTCATCAAGAAGGATTCCTGTAGAAGTATTGTTTACTTTAGGTTGGCGCCCCAAGCAATTTACAGATTAATCCAGGGTAGGGGACAGAAAAGACCAGATATTCACCAATACTGCCTGACAACTCCTGACTCTACTGTCTGTTATGCTACTGCATCACCACCAAAATTATTAGGTGACCGTGTGGACATTTTACCATGTTGCAGCTTTATCAAGGATGTCTCGTGGTACTGGCTGCTGGACTACATCCCATCCAGTGGAAAAAAATGAAACAAATAAATCATATCTTGTTTCCCCCCTTTTAAAAATAATGTCTTAACCCCTTTCTGCAGATTGGAAGTTTGCTCATGCAGTGTGTAGTTCCAAGCCCTCCTGACTTCTAATTTAAATAAATAAAAAAGAAATCTGCTGACTTCACTCATCAGACTGTTTTCAAAACACCACAGCATAACACCTACTTCAATATAAGAATAAGGCAATTACACTTTGTTACAGGTCTTCCTGCCAGCTGCAAATTAACAGACTCATCCCTTCAAAAGCAGCTCTCTGCAAGCAGAAGCAAGGAGCAGTTTCTGTTGGGTCAGACTGCATTAAGATGGAACAAGTCTTTTAAGAAGATGTCTATATATATATATATATATATATATATATATATATATATATATATATATATATATATATATATATATTAATAGCAGTGTGTGTTCCATTCATCCAGTATGTACACAGATACACATTTTTAATTTTATGTGTGTGTGTGTGTGTGTGTGTGTGTGTGTGTGTGTGTGTGTGTGTGTGTGTGTGTGTGTGTGTGTGTGTGTGTGCGTGCACGTGTGTGTGTTTGTAAACAGGTCTCAAGAGTTACACTGTGTATATTGAGTGGGGAGGGACATAAATGCTTTCAATTGGCCCTGATCGTTTGTCTCATATTTTGGTCTGTTCCTCATAAAGACATTTGTGTGTGTGTGTGTGTGTGTGTGTGTGTGTGTGTGTGTGTGTGTGTGTGTGTGTGTGTGTGTGTTTTTGGCAAATCAATGAGGATTGCAGTCAATAAACTGAGTTTTAGACTTAATAGTCTTCCCAAAAAAAGCATGCTACTGCAAACCCTAAGTGCAGTATCTGTCCTTTGTTTTGGTCCTTTTTTCTTTTTTTCCTAAACAAAAATACATCTTTATCGAATTATTACTTATGACATAGGCAATCATACATTTATATAAATAAAAACAATCCATATTGACATACAGTCATTGTCAATTGAACATTAAAAAACTCATTCAATTCCTGCCTTCCCTTAAACCTCATTCTTCCTCTAAAACATTATTCTGCATGTATTTGTCCCACAAATTGCATTTTTCTATGTAATTTGCTCCTACTGTTTTCAAAGATCCCATTTCAGTTCTTTTCTCTCTGTTGCTATATTCACTACTTCTGACATGGTTGGTTTAGACACTGATTTCCATTTTCTAGTATTTGCTTTTATGACAGATACCAGAATTAAACTTAGTCAGGTTTTACTATGTCTAGACAATTCAGATTCTGTATCACAGCTCAAAAAATAATTTCCTTAGTTACACTAATTTGCTCACCCAATATTTATGACAGAGTGTCTGCAGGGAATTTTTAAAGTATGACAACTCATTACATTCTCAAAAAATATGTTCCCAAACATTCCTTTCTTCCCCATCACACCTCCAACATTTGCAATCTATCTGAGGAAAAATTATTCAGAATTTACTTGGGGAATAGAAGTACCTGCGCAAGCATGTCCAAGCAAAAATCTTAAATATCCTAGATTTTGTTGCATATTTGGGAGCTATATATATATATATATATATATATATATATATATATATATATATATATATATATATATATATATATATATATATCATCCTATTGTTTTTTTTTGTAAATTTCTTATCCAGTCTCTCTTGAAATTCTTTTAAAACTTGCCTGACTGATTTCTGTAGTTATTGTCAATATTTTATATGCCCTACTAATTATCCCTTTTTCAAAATAGATTCTAGATTCTACTAAAAACTCTACCGGTGCTAATCATTCACTTAAGGTCTCCCTCTTCCTTTCTCTTTGCCTCTACTCTGATATCAATCACTGATAGGGAAGGCAGTCTCTAGCCTGTAGTTCAAATGTACTCTTGGCCTCTTCTCATTCTATTACCTTTCCCTCTCTAATTATTTGCTCCCAATACCTTGGCTTTTTTGCCAGTTTTTTTCTAGTAAATTCCAGCCCCCTTTTGCCTATTCTCTGTATCCCTATTTGCAGTCATGTCTAGTGGCAGAATCTTTTCTTTCCATTCCCGTGTTGGCTTAATTCTTAGAATACTTTCTGCTTCTTTAAGTATAATATTCTGTATGGTTATTGCTGCTCTGCCTAAGGATTGTTTGTTTGTGTCTTTCGGCTTTTCCCGGTTAGGGGTCGCCACAGCGGAACTCCAGTCCGCTAATGATTGGCAGTAGAGTTTTTTTACGTGCTGGCTTGCCGGGCCTAATGCACAACCTTCAACGAAGGAAAGCCCGTTCACGCATGTCACCACACAGAAGACGCTCTAACTGAGAATCGAACGGGCAACGTCTAACTGTGAGGCGACAACGCTACTGCATCACCACCATCGCAGTATCTGCAGCCAAAATCCCAGTCTCTCCTTTTTACTTGAGGTTCCTCCCTGTTTCATCATCATCCCTTTCCATTTCAAATTATAGCTTTCTGCTTGTGCTGTGTATATGAGCCTTAACTGTGTAGTTCAGAAATATCCCTTCAAATCAGGTAATCCCAAACCACCTTGTTCTGTTGGCAGGTTCAACTTATCCTACTTACATCTTGCCCACTTCCCCTCCTAGATAAAATCCTTAAACTCTTTATCAGTTGTTATCCACAACTTCTCCTCTGGTTAATAAAAATATGCCTGATCAGTGTATGAAACTAAAGGGACTAAAAACGTATTTCATTGCTTGTATCTTGCTATCCATAGCCATAAAACAGAGAATCCACTTTCTCAGTCTCTATATTATCTTTTGCTTAGTCTCTTCCAACATAGCTGTGTTTTTTTTATTTATTTTCTTTTTTCCCTTGACTGAAGCTGAGTGGTTTATGGTACCAGCACATGGCATTAACTGAGTCAGCTACGCTTCTGAAGCAAATGTTTTTTTTTCCGTCTGTATATTTGTCATGTTGCATCATTGACAGTGCCCTGCTCAGTGAGTCCACTAGAGAATTACCTTTGTCTAGAAGATGTAAGTGGCCAAAGTGATATGCTATAGTTTAGTGCTCAATGCTTCTGCTGCTGCAATGGCTTCTTATACTTGACAGGAGGCAGATACCACTGTTATGTAATAATGTTACTGAATATAATATAACTTGTAATAAAAAATAAGTCAAGAGTTCTCATTGCTTCTATGGCCTATCCCCTAATAAGTGGTTGGTTCTTCAGAATGTCACAGCATACACTAAGGATCTGTGTAGAATAATACATAACTCATCCTTCAAAACCGTACCAAAAATTATAAACTGGAGTTTTGGAATTCTATATAATAATAGTGTTAAGAATTAATTATCATATCTATATAACACTTTAATTGTCTATAAGACAGCTCCTAAAGATTTTTACCGGCAATACCTAACTAAAGGGTTTCAAGTATCATTATCAATGGAAGATAAAACAAACATTTTATTTTCAGTTAAACTAACTTCTTACTCACAATTCTGGAGGATTTTTCATTGGAAATTTCTATACAAATCCTTTTTGACACCTGAGAAACTCAAAAATGAACCCTTCAAAGAGCAAGTTATGTTGGAGATGTCATCTGTCCACTAATGCTGACTGGTCTCATATTTGTTATGACTGTACTAATATTAAACCATATTGGAATGAGATTAACACATTTCTTCAAGCTATCTATACTGATATATTTGTTTTGACAAAGTCCTTAATTTTATTGAATGCTGTTAATAGCAATAATATGAAGAAAGATGACCTGTATTCGGTGTGGACAATGTTAGCAATAGCCATAAAATGTATAACTAGAAGATGGAACTCTAATGTAGCACCCACAATGGAGGAATTCCTATCATCAGTGAAGAAATGCATAATAATGGAGAAAAGAACTAAAGAGTTAAGAACTTTTCCTAAGCCACTGGTTAATAGTCCGTGGAGGAAAGTTTGGAATTTGATTGATACCCTACAGATGGAACCAAACTCTTCCTAACTATCATAGTTTATATATTAACTTATTATTTAACTACAAATGTTTTTATCTGAATCCTTTTTGTCAGGCTGAATGTAAATACTGTAAATAGTTATTGAATGTTAAGAATGTACTAACTTATTGTGTTATTTCATCAAAATAAAAATCATTTGAGTAAAAAAAAAGAGTTCTCATTGCTTGAGGGCTTCCAAGGAACTCACAGACTTCAGTTAAGCAGAGGGAAAATAATCTTATTGGATAGTATGACTTTCTCTCAGAAATTCATATCAAATTTCTTTAGTCTTTAATGAAAACATTCAATTTAAATAAGGAAGAAGATTTGATAAGTATTTAAGGAATTAGATATTTTATACTAGGAAAGAGAGAAGAAACAAGAATATCATTAATAAACCATTTAAAATCTTAAGGTATATCTATCTATGTATGTACCTATCTGTGTGTGTGTGTGTGTGTGTGTGTGTGTGTGTGTGTGTGTGTGTGTGTGTGTGTGTGTGTGTGTGTGCGTGTGTGTGCGTGTGTGTGCGTGTGTGTGTGTGTGTGTGTGTGTGTGTGTGTGTGTGTGTGTGTGTGTGTGTGTGTGTGTGTGTGTGTGTGTGTGTGTGTGTGTGTGTGTGTGTGTGCGTGTGTGTGTGAGTGAAATTTATAACAATAAGGCTAGTTGTTCAATTCTTTCTGAATTATATTTAGTATGTATAGAGGATAAAACTGAATTAAATGAAAGGTTGTTGAGATTTATTTCTCAGGGAGATCAAATTAGATTCACAGAAAGAGATTAAAAACAACATTTTCAGTCAGTAGCTAATACAACTAGCTCAACCTTTTGGAGTATATATGACTGAACAGTATTACACAGGGCATTCTTTCCACAAATTGAATAAAATAACAGATTCCATAGCTAGAAAGTGTTGGAGATGTAAAAGCTGATTGAAACCACATTGTATATAATTGTGTGGTAATATAGGAATTTTGGTTAAAAGTCCATAATTTTGGAGAAGTGCTCTGGTCTGACAATTTGGTCATTACTAAAATTATGGAAATATGTAGCAATAATATACTTGCATGTATTAAAAATGAAAATATCCTTCATGTCAGACAGTTTTAGCTGATGTAAAGTTAACAATTATAAGAAAATGGTTACAAAAGACACCTCTTCCTTCTTGCATTATTATTTATTTAAAATAATGTTCCTGGATAAAGAAATAGAGAGAATAAAACAAAGATCTTCCACAAAGCCAGTAAATGTAAAATTTTGGCCTAAACTATTAGAATAACTGAAATATATAATGGAATACAATGGAATGAAATAATAATAGTAACTCTGTTTGGCTGACCTAGAACATAAGTCTGTAACCTTTTTTACAGAATGAACTTAAGACTGCAGGAACAGATTGTAAATATTGTGTATAGTTAAGGCTAACTGAGAAGTAGTTTATTTTATTTTGATATTTGAAAATATGAAGTTGAAATAGTATTTTAAAAGATTAATATGTGAATTGATAAAATATGCATTCTGGTACAAGCATGGTTATTGTAATAACACTATTATGGAATGTCAACCAATAAAATTTCTTTTGAAAAAAAGAGAATGCGCATTCCATTTCCTCATCCTGCAGATAGATGAAAGCTGTATATGTATTGTGGTAAAAGGATAATTTCTTTGTTTCTGACAGTAATATAATTTTTTAGATGCACTATATATATATATATATATATATATATATATATATGGTTCTACCTGAGATAGTCGACACTCCAGAACACCGACAAGCGAATCGCGAGCGCCAGAAGATCGACAATGCAGAAGACCGACGCGACGGATTAAAACACTGACGCCGAGGATGTCGACATGGGAAAAGGCTGTGTAAGTATGCGGTAGTGATGGACGTTAGGGTGCGAGTAAGGTAAGTGTGGATATTGACGGTCTGTGGGGATAGGGGTGGGTTAAGTGAGTTAGGGTCAGTGCGCGGGTTAGGTAAGTGTGTGGTAGTGATACTCTTTGGGTTAGGGGCGGGTTAAGTGAGTTAGGGTTAGGGAGTGGGTTAGGTAAGTGCTCGGTAGTGATAGTGTTTGGGTTAGGGGCGGGTTAAGTGAGTTAGGGTTAGGGAGTGGGTTAGGTAAGTGTGCGGTAGTGATAGTCTTTGGGTTAGGGGCGGGTTAAGTGAGTTAGGGTTAGGGCACGGGTTAGCTGAGTATGCGATAGTGACGGACCTTAGGGTTAGGGTTTGGGTTAGGGTTGTAGATAGTTCTGTATGTGAGGTTTAGTGTGGGTTTGTAGGGATTTTGGTGTGCTTGTGTTGTGTGTGTGGTTTTTGGACAGGTGATGTGTTTTGTTTGTTGATTGTTGTTATTGTGGTGTGTGCAGTGTATGCGGTTTCGTGTTTGTGTACCGTCGGTTATTTCGTTGTCGGGCATGTGAGGTTTCGTGTTTCTGCACTGTCGATTATGTGGTGTCGGTGATTGCGTTGTCGGTGTTCTGGGGTTTTGATTATGTCAGGTAGAACCATATATATATATATATATATATATATATATATATATATATATATATATATATATTGTGTGTGTGTGTGTGTGTGTGTCTTTGCATGTATCTGCATGCATACCTGTATCTCTGTTCGCTCATTTGAGTCGGCAGCAGCTTTAGCTGCCATTTGCTTTTCTAGCCCTTCTCTTTCCTTTTTTAATTTCTCTATTTCTTCTTCCTTCGATTCCAATGCATGGATTAATTCCTCTGCCTTTGCTTTTTCAAACTGTTCCATCTGTTGTCTGTCAAAACACAAAAACAAGACATTTGTGTAAGCTGTAGGTGTGGCTAAGACTGTCATTTCTATTTATACAAATACATTAATGCAGTGCTCATCTGTTATCAAGCAGTATCAAAGTACATCATACCAATCCCGCAGTGAAACAGTTTAATATGACAGCTAAGAAAACAAGCAAAATGAAACTGGCTTTAAAATGTATTTTTGTAGACAATGAATCTACAGATTGGTTGTTGCCTGGCATAAAGTGAGAGACATATGAAAAAGAACATTGCAATGGTGTTTAGTATACCTTCAGATTTATAAAAAATGTACTGAACCATTACTCTACCTGTTTCAATTAAGGTTATACATTCCTGTAGTAATAATGTTAACAGTCTTCCATTTTACTACTTACAGCCCATTCCCAGAAATCACTTGTGGTTTTGATAATTGTGTCCCTCACCTTGAATGCACTGTAACCTTTACACCCAGCCCATGAAGATTCACACATAAAATTCCTGATCTAAGGCATACTCAGATCCATACATTTTGTAAGATACAGACCATACAGGAATTCATGCTGTATAGAAAATATAGCATGGATTAAGATTCATAACATGCAAAGCCCACCAAGTTAACATTATAAGCCAATGAACCAGCAAAAGACTATCCAGTTAAACAGATAATATACAGGTAGTAATCGGGCAGACACACTGCCTGATTTTCTGTTTTTCTCCTCTTACTGCTTACCAAATGCAGACTTATTCACACAAACTCACTTATAGGTTCATAGGTGATTATAAGGCGGACAAACCCAGGGGGCATTTTTAAGCTTGGCCATGCTTCTCAATGACAGAATCAAACCCTGTATCTTCTGTCTTTGAGGCAAACACCTGAACCATTATGCCATACCTCAACCCCAATGAATGCATTATCTAATGCATTCACTGGATAAAACACCTTTTCATAGGTTCATTGGTGTATACTATGTAAAGACTACTAGTGACCTTATAAGCCTAACCATGCAACCCAAATGTGACCCACAAATTTGATTTATATAGCAGGTATGTATCCCAGAGACTACCCCGTCTACGGAACAGGCTGCCCATCCATGTGAAGCAGAGTTCCTCCCTAACACAATTCAAGTGTAACTTGGACAATTGGATGGGGAACTGGAAATTCATCCCTGGTTTGGCACCTACATCTCTAATGGACACAGGCAAACTGTAAATGGTTCATCTCCCAGGCCCCTGCTTACACTTATTAAGGGTATCAGAACTTGTCAGAGATTTGCGATGCATGGCTAGACTTAAAAAGACCCTTGTGGTTGTTAGCCTAGTAAACACATATGAACTTATGTGATTTTACTGACTGCCTTTGGCCATCAGAGACATAGGTGCTAGACCAGGGGTGAATTTCCAGTTACTTGCCCATTGGTCCAAGTTGCTCTTAAATAGGGTTAGGGAGCAACCCTGCATCACACAGATGGGGAATCTGTTGCAGAGAACTGGAATTCTGTTAGAAACATATCCATTTCTCCAACATGTATAAGAATCTTCATTGTTACAGTATGGGCAACATATGTACCACCCTATCTTCCTCTTTCCCCTCAACAGAGCAGAACAAGGGGATAACCACTTACTTCCTAGTAGAAGATAGTTTGATCTCCATAGGGACTCACTTCTAAAAGACTGGGACCAGACAAAGCCTCTGAATTCACAACTCCAAACATGGACGAGAGGAGCATCTCAAAGTCCATAAGTTCATTCACTTACCCAATGTGAACTACTGAGAGTGATGCCTCTGTTTATTGCCCATTTTCAGATAAGTATCTCCTCACTGAACAGGATACATGGTTTTGTGCAGTCCTATTTGTTTAGATATCAATGAACTGGTTGTTGGACAGAATATGGAAATATCCTAGAAGCAATTTCAGATGGTTAACATGGAGACATCTAAATTAAGGGGCTACAATCCTTGAATCATGTGAGAAACCAGGTGAACTTCCCACCCTGCAAACAAAGCATGCATCATTACAATATGTCAGAGTTCTCTTGCAAAAAGCAAGTGAACATCCCCAAAAAAGATTATTAGAAATTGTCCTCCACTCCTGGACCCTAGAAAAGGGTCCTGACATCAGAAGATCCATGACCATGTGGTTGCTGTGAAGCCACTGACTTCTGAAAGTGCACTTTAAAAACTGCAAATTCAGACATTTAAACAACAGTATGAAGGCACTGGTGACCAGTAAGCACAGAAGATAGGACATAATTTGGGTCTGGGTCCTAAACTGCACTCTCATCTTTGCTTCAAAACCCTTCAAATCATTTCCAAGGCCAAGACCAACCTGCACTGGAGCAATTTATACCCCAAGCCTATGAAGAATATCCCTTGAAGAGAAGTTAAAGGTGACATTACCCAATGTATAGTCTGTTCCAGGAACTATAGTCAAGGCAGCTGACAATGAGTGGATGCAGCCAAGAAGTTCCTGAATAGCATTACCAAGTGGCCATCAGTAAGATAAGGGAACACAGAAGAGATTCTTCTCCTGCAGGGCTTTAGTCACCACAACCAACATCGCAAAGCTCTGGGCACTGAAGAAAGCCTAAGTGGCAACATTTTGTACAAAAAGTGATGTCTTCCCAGAGCAAACCAGATATATCTCATGTGTGGACCCCAAACACTAATTTGTCAAATGGCATACATCATGTCCAGTAACACCATCTGGGGACCTCACGGGAACAGTGGTCACCCTCTGGAACCAGACAGAGTGGATGTGATGGTTTCAGTGATTGAAGGTTAATGTAGGGCAGAAATCATCCATTCCTTTCAGTTCCAGGAAGAGGTGGAAGTAAATATCTCACAGTTTTCTGAGAATGCAACAGGCCATACAGTCTTCTTTAGAAGTAGAGCTGGGGTCTGTCTGAAGATGCAGAAATGGATGTAGCTGCAACTGGAGCTATCCCTGAGGGAGGACAGCTGTACTCCAAGATGTAGCTGGGAATAACCATGAATAGAACTCAGTGGCCTTTTCTGATGGTTATCCAAGACATGGGCAGTTCCAGACCAAAAACAGGACAGTTGCAGCACAACCAGCAGTGTCATCCTCTCAGGTGACTTAGATGATTCATAATGAGTACGACTGCACCTTCTTATGGTAATTAGGAAGCTTCTTCCTCTTTTATGTTGGCTGGGCATAGAAGGGGAAGAAGATATGGAGGGAGAAAGATGAAGGACACCACTGCACCAATTCTAAATGGCCTAACCAAAAAGCATCCACTACAAACAGGGCATCCTCAATATATTTTTTCTGAGTTTCTCATGAAGGGAGGACAATATGAAGACACAGAGCACAGCCTCCAGCTACAGTATTTCAATAATCAAAATTATTGTACATTACATAGTATCTCACCTCAAAAGCTATTATAAGATGCTCCACAACATTGTCTTTGAGACAAGACCCACGCAGTTCATCAAGTTTTCGGTGCCTTGCTCACTAAGGAGCACTGACATTTGAGAAGAGCAGATGAGGATGCTGAATCTCAACATGGCAGAGAAGTACACTCTCATCACAATTGTCCAAAGTTTTGTGCTCTATGACAGACAGCACAGTGACAAAACTGTTGTGGTCTCTGGCACCAATCTTGTTCTGAAGAGACAATCTCACAAAGACATGCATCTGGAGCATTTCTCCCTGGGGGTCCACTGAAAATTGGCTTTGTTCCAAGTTGGATTTTCCCAGTAAATAAATGTTAAATAAAATAAATAAATAAAAGAGATGACACAAGAGTAAGGGACTATACCCAGTCATGCACATAGTACCACTACTCATACACACAGTACGCATCCAACACATAATTCAAAATATGTGGAGGTTCTCTCAAAAAACTTACCAAATCACCAGAGACCTCCAAAACAAAAGACTGCTACAACTAACTCAGTTCCCACAGCACCCAAGACACATAGTAACACCAGTGTCTCACCTACCAAGTCCTTAAAGCGTAACACTCAAAAAACAAATTTTCTTGTCATTGGAGACTCCATAGTGAGACACACACATGTCCTACTCACCATGTTAGATAAGGAGAAAGTCACAGTCAGCTTCCTGACAAGTGCCAGGATTCATCAGATCACACATACACTCAGGTCTCTTGGCAACAAGTACCATTATGACTCTGTCATAGCTCATGTTGAAGTGAATGACCTGAGAGGTTCCTCACTGAACTATATGAAGAGAGACATGACTGAGCTCTCTGAGTATTGTCCCAAGCAGGGATGTCCCTAGACTTGAGCAGCATATTATCCTCACCTAGAATTATGCCACAATATAAACAAAAAATTATTGATTTCAATAATTGGATTAGTTTTTGGTGTCATGCAAAGTTTTCTGTCAGGCTGGGATGACATGGTCGACAAACCTCATTGCTCCTGGCACCACCAGGTTTTTAGCTGCTGGCAAAGGCTCTTGCCTTTTTTAGGCTAGGTCTCAAAAGCAAAATTGCTGATGTGAAAATTGCCAACCATAACAAAACAAGGGCTATGCTGCTAAAAGCTAGGAGCTTAAACCAGAAACTGCACATCCTGGAAGCACTTCTGTCACTGGAGGATGTAGATTTCTGTGTAGTCACAGAAACCTGGTTCAAGGCCTCAGACAGTACCCCAACCTTGCAAGGCTACAATGCCTTCCACACCCTCAGGCTGCAAAACGAACATGTGGGAACCAAGAAATGGGCATAGAATTTATGAGGGAATATTTGAACACACACACAGAATTTTCAGGGACAAAGGTCAATTCACTCTGCACTTTAATGGAATTAGTTTTGGAAAACAATTTTTTCAAATTTGACAACAATATTTACAAACAAGAGTGCGGAGTAGCCATGGGCTCTAGAGTAGCCCCTTCCTTTGCCAATATTGTTATGGCAAACTGGGAGACCAGATTTTTGAAGACACATACTTCATTCAAGAAAGTTTCCATGTACCGTAGATATATTGATGATTTAATATTTCTATGGAAGGGAGAAAAACATGATTTTTTAGAAATGGTACAAGACCTAAATAAGACAACTAACTTTTTGTCATTCACAACAGGTGATTTTGGTAAAAGTATTAACTTTTTAGATTTGACGCTCAGTATAAATAGTGATGACAACAGCTTTAGTAGTAAAATCTACAGGAAACCATATTTTGCTAATAGTTATTTACATAAAGATAGCCTACACCCAGCACACATGAAAAAAGGAGTAATCAAAGGACAGATGATTAGACTCAGTAGACTAACATCTGATGAGGAAACTTATTTAAAAGAATTGGGTCTGTTGAAAAGTCTTTTCTTGAGAAGAGGTTATGATAAAAAGTTTTTGGAAAAAATAGAAAGAGAAGCTATACCACTTAGAAAAGGAGTAGCAAAACCTATTCTTTACTCAGAGGAAATATCAGTAGGAGCACCAGTGGTTTGTAAGAATGCTAGCACTACAGACAATCAAGTGGAAGAATTTGCAATAGCATTCCCATTACCTATAGTCAACGAAATGTGGAACATCAAGTCAATTATTGAAAACAACTGGAAAGTCATCATGGGTAATAGGGATTTAGTTTCAGTCATAGGTAACAAACCTAGATTCACATACAAAAAGACAACCAACTTAAAACAACTGTTAGAATTAAGCAAAAATGAATACAAAAATCCGGAAAGGAGTTGTACAAACAAGAAAGGGACGTATAGTTGTACTAACTGCAAACAATGTAGATACATGAGTAACACTTCATTTGTAACAGTTGAACACCTGAATTACACTTTTTGGGCCAATGAATATTACAACTGTAACAGTGAATTAGTAGTGTATCTGGCAACCTGTGTATCATGTAAAAATTACTACATAGGGAAAACCAAGAGAGTATTTAAAAGGAGAGTTTACGAACATGTTTTAGCAATCAAAAAGAAAGACAAAAACAACGCACTGGCTAGGCATGCAGTTACATGTATAGACTTCAAGAAATTTGAATTTTTCATTTTAGATAGAATAAGAAAAGAATTGTTTTCAGGAGATTTAAACAACCATTTAGAATGTAGGGAATCTCTGTGGCAGTTAGTATTTGGGGCCGATCAAACACCAGGGCTAAATGAAATGATAAATCTAAAGTGTTACTATATAGATAGTTGGACATTTGAAGACCATAAAATGAATATGAGTAGAACATAGATATAAAACATAAGAACTCTGATTAAATCAGATAAGAAATCAACATTAACTAACATAGTTTTTTGAAAAAACATTGCATAAGATAAGCTTTAACAGTAAGAAAAAGATAAAATAAGAATAAGATTCAACATTTAATAATTACTTTTTAAATGAAATAATTTAATATCTGATTAATTAATTGTGAATTAATTTTGTAATCAAATGACATCATTTCCTGTGGAAATAGTATTTAAACAATTGTTTTATAGCAAATAATGTTTCTGAGGAAGTTCACGTTAATAAAAGTGAATGAAAGCGCTTAAATCCTATTTGGAGAAGAGTGTGAATTTTTTCTTTGGAGTCTGCACAGATTTTCGCCTGGCTTTTGTGTGTTTTTGTATATTTGGAACGTTTTTTACAGCCTTTCAAAGGAGGTGGTGTTTCTATCTATATTAGCGATAAATTCACCTGCTGACTAGTTAGACCGTATAACTCCATGGAGTTACTCCACGTTCAGATCACTTTGGTAAGACCCCCATTCAAGTCATACCTAGTTATAGATTCCCTTTCAGGTCTACTTTAATTAAATGAAAGCGGAATCTGTTGAATACAAATCCATTGACACATAAACAGCGAAATGTGATAACGTTGAACATGCAAAACTGCGAAATTTAAACATCGAAACCGCAATAGTCAGCCAACCCCACTGCCCGTAACATACTACCTACGCAAACACAACAAAAAACACATACATACACTAACCAAAACCCTACTACTAACCCTAAATTAAAGCATGAAAACCCCACTTGTAACCCTACACTAAACCCCACATACACAACTATCTATGCACTACCCTTAACCCCTCCCTAACCCTAAGGTCCGTAACTACCGCACACTTACCCTACAGTACTATACCCACACAAAATAAATATTCCACATACATACACTTAACAAAACCCTGCACTAAACCTTACATACATTACCTATCTATGCACTTACCTTAACCCGCACCCTAACCCTAAGGTCTGTAACTATCGCACACTTACCTTACGGAGCTATACCACAAACGGGCCAACTATGACAATTCAACATTTCCGATTTCGCTATTTAGTGCATTCGACGTTTCTGTGTTTTGCTGTTTACATGTTGACAGATTCGTATTGAATGGATTCTGCTTTCTTTTAATTAAAGTAGACCTCCCCTTTCATGGATCATGATGCACATGAGGCCTACTAGACCAAACTGGGGTTAATCCAAATATTGCCAAAAACTCTGGTCATGGGTGATTTCAATTATCCCACCAACTAGGAAACCTACTCAAACCCCTAACTCCTTAACTTTGTTAACTCAAATGCCCTGCAACAAATTGTTTAAACCCCAACAAGAAGAACAAACATACTAGAGCTGGTCTTCACCAACATACAAACAGATGCACTACCTCAACTCTCAGTCCCTCATTAGTTAAATCTGACCACAAATCAATCACCTTCAAACTGGCACTAACATCAAAACTCACAAAGGGCAAAGTCAGATGAAAAAACTTCACCAAAGCAAACTATACCCTCCTAGGGGAAGGTATACATGCATTCCATGCCCCACCACCAGCTGGAAGTGGTAAATACACTAAAACTTACACTAAAGCCCTGTACAATCACTTGTATAAGTGTATGACTCAGCTGCTCCAAAGAGAATCAAAGCCAGGGCCCCAGGTAAAAAAAATCATCCTGGTGGACATCCAACGTCAATGAACTTTACAACAAATGCAAAAAGATGCTGTCTAAGAAAACTAAGGAGAGACCCCCACAATTGAAAAGCACCTTCCTCAGCCTCAACAGGCAAAAAAGACAACATGTCAAATCCTCTAAGGGTAACTTTGAGAAAAAACTTAGTAATCACACCTAAAGATAAACATAAGGCCTTTTACAGCTACGTACATAGCTTAAAAAGTAGGACCCAAGCATATGCCGAACTAGTGACTAATGGTATCACAACACTCATCCCACAGATACCAAACCTGCTAGCACACAGATTTGGTGAAAATTTCACTCCCTTATCCTCTCCAAACTTATCATAAACCTTGCCCCCCGACCCCATCCCCCACCCCACCCCACATATCCAAAGAGCAGGTCAGTAAAGCCTTGTCTAAGGCAAAAAACACAGCCTCTATGGGACCAGATGCATCCCAGGCTGTCTTCTAAACAAATTAAAACATGAACTAGCATCACCATTAAGTACCCTATTTAATCACAGCCTAACTACTGGCTTTGTTCCTGTGTTATTCTTCTCCACAAAGGTGGCTTAGCAACAGACCCAGGGAATTACAGACCCATAAATATGACCAGCCTCATCTGTAAATCCATGAAACATATCATCTTGGTCCTCATAAATAAAGACATAGGTGACCTCCAAACCCTGGATCTGACCCAATTTGGCTTTGTCAAGGGAAGATCCTGCCTATTAAACCTGGTAGATTTCTTCAAAAATGTGACAAGGGCCATTGACAAGAACAATTCTGTGCACACAGCATGCCTCAACCTGGCAAAGGCCTTTGACACAATCCCACACTAAGACATTACCAATAAACTTAGCAAACTGAATGTAAACCCGTTTGTTGTAAGAAGGGTTGACAACTGGCTTACAAACTGGTCACACACTATCAAAGTGGGTGACTCCACATCAACCAGCAGACCTGTCTCCAGTGGGGTGACACAAGGGTCAGTGCTGGGCCCCATACTGTTTGGCACATACATCTCAGAATATCAGGCCAAAACTAAGGGGCTGTGGCTGACCAAGTTTGCAGACGACTGCAAACTGGGCACAATTATTGAATCGCCAAATTATGTCAGTATACTTCAGGAAGGTCTTACAGAGATCAACAACTAGTGTCTTGGTCACAGTCTCAAACTGAATGCAAAGAAATGCATCATCATTCCCTTTGGTCAAAACAATGTCCCTTCACACTATCAAATTAACAACAATACCCTGTGTACCTATGATGTGGTAAGAGATCTGGGATCACAAGTAGACTGCGACCTTAACTTTAACTACCATGTGTCCACTGTAGTAAGGAAGGCTTTCTACATAGCACACTTGATTATCAAAAGCATTGCTTCTAGAGATAAGGAAGTTTTAACCCCTCTATACTCGTCACTAATCAGGCCCATAAATGAATATAATGCCCCTTTCGGCATGTACCACACAAAGCACCTGCAGCAATTGGAGAGACCTCAGAGGTTTCTAACTAAGAAGATCAAGGGATTCCAGCATGTACCTTACACAGACTGACTAAAGTCCCTGTCACTAGACTCAGTATCATATAGATGTCTTAGGAGAGACTTATGCCTGGCTTACAGAGCAATCTCTGACCCAAACCTAATGAATTTGCTCTGCATCCGTAAATCAAACAGGACTAGAACTACCCATTCCAGTGACCTAAATATCGCCTGTGACTTGCATAGTATGTGCTGGAGGGACAGCTTTGTCTCCCAGCAACTGCCACATCCATGGAATAGGCTGCCAATTCATGTGAAGCAGAGCATCTCTATGACACTGTTCAAAAGCAACCTGGATGAGTAGATGGGGCACCATAAATTCTTACCGTGGATAGCACACAGAACCCTCCTGGACATGGGCAGTGATTAATAAATACAATCCTAGGTATCAATTATAGTATCTATGGTATTATATTGGGATGAAACAGCTAGGCTTGAAATGACCTCTGGGTCAATAGCCTAGTAACAACCTATGATCCTTTGATCCTATGTTCAGGCCTGTTAGGGATGCTTACATTATTAGGCCATGCTGCAGCAGAATCAGGGTGCTCCATTCTGCTACAACAGCATTGCCTCCCTGTAGAACTCATTAATGCTTGATAACCCTAACCCTAGCCCTGCTTATGCCCCTAACCTTAAGCATACACCTTACCTTAGAAAAAAACATTTCCATAATACTACCACTACACTAGACACATGGAAGCACACCACATACAGCAGTACACACATGCAAAACACTAACTCTATCTCATCACCTGGCCCTTACTCTAACCCTAACTCATAAATACTCACACAAGAATTCACACAACCCCAGTCCTGACACTTTCAAAGTTTCGGCAATAAACTCACAAATCCACAGTTTCCATAACCACATGTAATCAATCCAACAAATGGAACATTCAGCAACAAAAACACTCAAAGGGTTTCTCATGTCATATACTCTGTTGATGAAATACTGATTCAACAGAGTGAATCACACACACACACACACACACACACACACACACACACACACACACACACGCACATGTTTTGTTTGGCAAATTGCTGCTGTGTGGATTATTTATAAATCTATTACATATTGGTCATTACATATGACTAGTGTTTATTATATACTGGTCATATGTAATGACAACTGACTTTTGCCTGTGGGTTCAGCTCATTCCATGATGCCATAATGCCATATCTGCAGTGTGAATGTGACCTACTGCTCTGGGAAATGAAAAGGATATAGATTGTTAGAAAATGTTTTTGTGCAGCTGTTGCATGCAGCCACCTTACTTGTCATATTGTGGTAATGTTTAATTTTTATGCATTTACAAGCAATTATTTACAGCTAGCTTCACTGGCACAGAGACCATAGCCTTGACCTTGTAACCAGGGATTAAATGATGAACCAAGTACCTGAGAAGCCAGCTGAGAGAAGAAGGACTATGTAGTTGATGGTCAGTGGCCTTCTTTTCCCAGGGACAGACAGAGGAGTTTCTGCTGCAGCAGCCTCTACAGACAGAGACCAGAGGGCTTGATGTGCAAAAGCTAGTTTAGCCTGCATGAAGACTGCAGGTTGTAAGACAGCAATGGGCATGGAAACGCAGCAGTGGGATTAGGATCTGCAAAATTGCATATCTGTTATACAGTAAAGCCTGATGAGTAGGAAAATAAAAAAAAATCCCTCCCAAATGAGAATGGTGGCAATTTATCACTTTGCACTCATCTTCCTTAATCAGACTACCAGTGTAGTCAACTGAAACTAATCCCTAAAGAAAATGAACTCTACTAATGAAGTGATATGTATTGGTGAGATAGCTACGGTGGAGGCAAAAGGTTGTCTATATGGTTACGCAAGTAGGGGAAGATTCATCATATAATCAATGTATTAATCAATTAAAATTTACAGGCCAGTTCCTGTTTCCTGTCTAGGACATGTAGTTGAGATTTTTCAAAACCAACAGCACTCAAAAGTTCAGCAAAATGTCTGTTCAGAAAACATTTCAAAAAAGTACTTTTTCTGTGTCTCCCTTATCCTGAACAAGGGACCCTGTCTCCCAAAAAACTTGTTAATATATCATCTCCAGCATCACTACACCTTAGCTGAGGAAGAAAATCCCACACAGAGTGATTACTTCTGTGACTGAAGTTTTGGTCGTTATGCCGGTTTCTGAATTTGAATGTTTGTCCTACTTCAGCTGTTAAATAGTTTTGTTGGTGCTGCTGATGTAAGCTAAGTGGTATAATTGCACTAAATGGCCGCTTATACCTAAATAATGGGAAAACAATAAATAACAAAAAATAACTTTTAGCCAGCTGAAGTGTTTAGTCCTTAAACAACTGTTAACTGTGTGAGTGAGCTGGTCCATGGACCTTTTCTAGTCACGGCCCAGGCCACAAGGTAAAGACATCAAGCCTCAACACACAATTCTGAGACATGTATCTAACACATTGATTAGATGAACTTTGCCAGAATTTGACAAAAAAAATCAACAAAACAGGCTCTAACTACACATGCAAGAGACTTGGAACTTGTTTTTTACAATAAACCGAAATATATATGTAAAGAAAACAAAGGTGTGGTATAAGGTGGCGTGTTCAAATATACACTGGTTTTATCAATCTAAACTAGATTACCAAAGCTGCATATTCCTAGGGAAAGGAATGGCTTTTTATGACTGCAGTTCTAATATTCATATAATTAGTTTAATATTGTTTTGCTGAATGTTACATGTACAATGCTTACAATATACGTACAAGTAAAAAATTATGTTTTATTATAGAATCAGACTCCGTTGAATGTTGTGCTTTTGTGTAATACAGTGTAGTGGGAAGTTTCTGCATTGTCACAAATGGCAGGGTACATTGGAAAAGACGATGAGTTAAACTTTGTCACCATCTCTAAGAGAGTCATGAGGGCATCTATAATAATTAACGAGGACTGTCTTATTGAAAGTCAAGTCACTGTGGCCATTTGGTCAAATTTTGTTTTGTTGCTTGTCATAATGAATGAAAATGCCATTGGGTGAATGCCTTTCTGCAATATATCAGTGCTTTACCCTTTCTGAAATAATCTTCACTGCATATAAAATGGAGAGACACCATTGAATCCTTTAAGGTAAAACTCATTGATTGGTTGGGTACACATAAATTATGCCTGGACAAGACTTGTTTGCCCTCCTAGAGGCAGGAAGTACTCTTTGAGGGTGGATGTTGACCAAAGAAACTACAGCAGTGATCTAAAGGTTGAGTTGAAGTATGAACTGGGGCTTGAGTCAATGTTCAGGCTTAATGCTAGGATTAGGATTAGGGTTAGGTTTGCAGTTACATCTGGTCTTAGGTTTAGAAGGTGTTTGGGATGATGTTTTTTGTTTGGTAGACCATTATAGTATTTAGATATCTACTTGGGTTTTGTACAATTTTATTTTTTTGACAATTTGGTTTTCAGTGCCAGTCTTTTTCACCTCTGTGGCATCAGTTAAGTTTCATTGTTCTTTTTAATGAAATATCATGAATTAATTTAGCAAATACATCTGAATGCCACCACAAAACCAGGTTTAAATGAACGTGTCTTTAAACAGTGCTTTGAGACTGAGATCTAACAATATGTTAAGTCCCTGTTTTAAATTTTTACTTAATTGCCTTTTGAAAATTGTATAATTCATACTACATTGTGATTGGTTGACATCAGTATTTAAACTGTGGTTCTGTAAGAGAAACTCATGCTCTGATGAAGGCAAAAGCGCATAGCACATGTTTTTATTACTGTTTTCAGCATTTATTTTATTTAATACAGTTATTTGAATTTAGTGAAGGCTTGGTACCCTTTTGTAATTCACCACCTCCTTAGTGTTTTGGTAATTACTGCTTGGTTTCCTAGGAGGTTTATGCCTTGGTTGGATTCCAAGTTTCATTGTTCTTCATGGAACTGACAGTAATTCCTAATATCTGGTATATACTACTGTTAAGCAGAGACAGATGTAACTGGCTCATCTAGAAACCGGTGCCAGTTCTTAATATAGCATTACACCCCACACCACCCCCTCACTTTTTCAAGTAAAGAGCAAACAAAATGGACTTCAGCAAATAGAAATAAAAACAAACAAAAAACAAACTTTGACTTTACTGTAGCAAGCCAATCCATAATTCCAACAGGCAAAGCCATGCTTTGCACACACACAAAGTGCTGAAGTAATTTTCTGTACCAGCATTCAGAAATGCCAATGCAAGTAAAAAAAAAAAAAAAGCAGGAACTTCATTCACCCCCTCAACACTTTGTGCCCAGGGCAGCTGCCCCTTCGCTCCCCTCTTGCCATACTTCTGCTGTTAAATGCAAACTTTGCAGGGAGTGCAGCTTGCTGCAGTGTAAACTCCTCGATACCAGTACCTACCATTACCTGCAGACTCAGTACTGGTGCTTTCTTCTTTGCTGCTGGACCTTGTGTGTGAAGTCTGCATAGCATCCCTGTGCCACTGTGGGGTTATGCTAAGGTGTCCATTCTCCACCTATATCTAAATTGCATGCGTGTGTGTGTGTGTGTGTGTGTGTGTGTGTGTGTGTGTGTGTGTGTGTGTGTGTGTGTGTGTGTGTGTGTGCCTCTGTGCATGCTTCCTGTGATGACCTGATGTCTCATCCTGGAATGGATCAGTCCATGAATAGACTAAAGCATGTGTTGGAAAATAAGTGAATAAACATGTATGACAGACAATGGCTGTACTTGTACTTATTTACTTCTGTGCACTTAGAAAAATGATTACTTTCTGAATCACCTTTGAATATTTAACACAATTGTACAGAATGAATAAGACCATCTCACTGCTGCACAGAAGTGAAAACATCTACACTGACAGTGACCTGAGTCAGACTATTTACTTGGGAGATGGAGAGTGATTCAAAGGTCAGGTGAGACATTGAAGAGCAACAGGACTGCCTTCCTTCCTTGGGCTGAGAAATAGGCTCCATGGTAGAGTGTTTCTCTGGTTAACAGATAGTGGGATAGCCCTATATGGATGGACAGTCAGTCAGTTCCATATTCAGTAATATGCTGACAACACAAGCGAGTAGAAAGCTACCATCTGGGAGCATGTGCGGCTGCTGCTTTGCTGCATATAGTACACCAAGAAAGATGAAAAAAGTTACAGCAGCAAAGCATACAATTACCCTTTTAATCTCATAACAGTGCAGCAAAATATATAGTCCCATTTTGCTCAAACATCAGCAAAGGGGTTTGTTGAATACCTGACTCTTGCCACCTTCTGCCAATATACCCAGAGTTTCCTCTTTTATCTGAGGAAGGTCTTATGTTAGAGCTATGTGTGGTTACACAAGTAGGAAATGAAGGAGTTTACTAGCAAATGGAGGCTCTATGACCTAGAAGGAGGTCAGTACTGAAGTCAGACAAAGGTACAGGATGTGTAAGAGCATAAAACCATAGTGTTTTTTACAGCAGATTAGGAAACCCTGGCCACTATGTTTGGTCACCCCTTTCTTAAATGATAATTGAAATAGCAATCAATGGATTATTTTACTGAATTCCATCTCATAATCTCTGATCCTCCTGTGTACACAGAAAGATTATTTCACTCAGCCACCATTTCAATGAAAAAAATATCTCCTCATATTTCCCAAACTAACTAGCAAGTATCTTTAAACTGGATTACGCAGACTGTCTCAAAAAACTCCAGCTTTACTCTGTCGCATATCGCCTACTCAGAGGCAATCTCTGCCTAACATACAAAGCTATGTCAAACCCAGAGCTGTTGGACATGCTCCACTTAAAGAAATACCAATCCCTCTGAGCTACACGCTCTAGGGACCTAAATCTTGTCACCACAATAAACAGAACATGCTGGAGGGATAGAGTCCTGTCCCAGGGACTTCCCATACTCTGGAACAAACTACCTATCTATATCAAACAAAGCTCCTCATTAGCACTCTTCAAGAAAAATCTTGATGATTGGATGGGAAATAGAAAATTCACCCCGGGGATCACTTCTGTGGCTCTGCTCGACAGTGGAGCAGGAAAATAATTTTCTTGGGTGGCAAAAACCAGGGTACCTTTTTGGCTGGGCTTGTATAGGCCCTAGGGCTGATAGCCTAGTACCTTCCTATGAACCTATGAACATTATGATTATATCTGACTTCACTGACAAGTAACTTGCCACCTTAGTAGGATCAGCAAGTCACTTCCCAGCATGCACTTTCTCATCAAGAAATAAACCTGCTCTGTAGTAAACTTCACCTTCCCTACCCCCAGTAAGCTCATGATTATGCAAAGCTGCTCAGCAACTTGCCGTCTGGCCCAGCATCTTCATGTAATTTCCTCCAAGATCACATCATTCCTTTTGTAAACAGCCACCTTGAAGAAGAGTGTTAGAGGTATATAGAACCATCCTCTTCTATTCCATTTGAAGGCCATTCAACCAAATACTATTATAAACAGATACATGCCCATCTAGAACCTTCAGTAAAGCACCCTGATACAGTCAGTAGCTAGTACTGTCTTCCACTTTCCTCTTGATCAATTTTTAGATGGGTTAATCTGCAGATGACAAAAAGCTGTGAAACTGATGAAGATGCAACTTAACAAAGCTGATGTGGTCAAATGATTCAACATGCTGTGTTTCTACATGTCATAGATGATTTGGACAACAGAAGGAGAAAAAACAATCATGGGTATGTAATTTAGAAGAAAAAAATTTAAGATAGTAGACATAGAGAATTACTGCACATGCATTTTGGTACCCTAAGGTTATTTTAAAAGGTTATATGTAGACTAGGGTTTGGATGGTCAAGCATTTACAGGTTTCCTCTGTCCATTAGAGAAATAAGTGCCACAGCTGGGGTAATTTTCTGATTCCCCATCCATTGTTACAAGTTATGCTTGAATTGGTTTAAAGAGGAACTCTGCTTCATATGGATGGGAAGAGTGTTCCAGACAGGAGGTAGTCTCAGAGACACATACCTGTCCCTCCAACATGTCCTAGTTATGTCACAAGCAAGTTTTAGGTCCTTAGATCAGGTAATTCTGATGATATTTGTCTTGCAAATATGCAGAACGTCCATCAAGGTAGGCTCCAAGGATGCCTTGTAGGCCAGGCATAAATTACCTCTCAGTCTGCAGAAGACGGAGTACAGCAGTAGGGCTTTGAGGCAATCCACTTAAGAAATGTTGTTAATGCCCTGTATTCTTTTTGTGAGGAGTTCTGTGACATCCCAGTTGTTGCATACAGAAGTGGGCATTTTACTCAGTGATTGGTCTGATGATAGCTGAGTACAGTGGAACAATGACTTCCTTGGACCTAAATGCTATACATTTGCTTATAAGTTGCACAACATAAAAAATGTCTTTTCTACTATGGACATTTTATGGTCAAAGGCTAGGGTACTGTCTGCATACATCCAAAAATCCCTGACTACTGGGAATGGTCTTAAGGGTGTGTTATCAAAGGTCAGGCTACTGTCTATGTGCACCCCCAAATCCGTGACAACTGGTTTTACTCTTGGGGTGTAGTATCAGTGTGGTAGTTTCTAGGGGAATAAGTCCCAAATCACGAACTAAAACCAAAACACCAAGAAAAATGGAAAAAGAAGGCTCCACCGTTAAAATCCAAACAAGTATTTATTTGAAAGACAGCTGCACGTAAGCACTTTCATTCAAAAACAATTACATTGAACTTCTTCAGACAATAATATGCAGTTCTATCCTTAACTTTATATGAAAAGTATTCCCAATAAATCAATTAAACTTTTGAAAAGTAACACCCATTTAAAGGAACAGGTCAAACATAATACAAAATTAAGCAGTCATAATGTTCATCTTACTAATGTTTTTAGTTTAAGAAAGCAAGATAGGGAACAATTTTCATTTAGATTTGGAAAAGAGAATGCATTCAATTTCAATTGCCACAACAATTCTCTTAATTCTAATTTCAAAGCCCATGGTCCCCCTCTGGTGTTTTTTGTCACTTGATCAATTACTGTATATTTAAAAGTGTGGTCATAATTTTGTTCAACATGTCTAGCTAAAGCATTATTTAAGTTGTTTTTATTAATGCTATATTGATGCTTGTATATGCGTTGTTTGAAATGTCTTTCCGTCTTACCAATGTAAAATGAAGTACATTGCTGGCATTGAGCCAAATAGACCACATCAAAAGAATTACAATTAAACTTCCTCTTAATATTATATGTGACACCAGGTATCACAATAGAATCTCCAGTTAGGATGACTTTACAATGTGCACAACAGCCACATTTTTCCATCCCAAAATTCGATACTAAAGGTGACAAGGGATGTTCAAGTAGATTTTTCAATGTTCTACCCTTCTTAAAAATGATTTGTGGTACATATCCCACCTTTGATCTTAATGTAGGGTCTTCCATAAGAATAACACAATTTTTACAAATTATATTTCTTATTTCTCTTATTTTAATCGAGAATGTAGTTAAAAAGCTAGTTGAAAAATTTGTTGCAACACTTACTTCTAAATTATTAGAAGGTACAGTGATGTGACTTTCGAGGGGAACACCTTCAATACTTATGGGGTTAGTGGACTGATTTAGTATAGGGGCAAAATGACCAGTATTCCTCTTATTTAGGACTTCCTTTCTCAGGCCATCAATAAGGTCAGGTGGATACCCTCTCCTCAAAAACATATCCTTTAAATTATTACATTCCACTCTGAAATCTTCGTCTAGTGATGTCATACGAGATGCCTTCACCAATTGACCCTTCACTACACCTTGCTTCTGGTGATATGGGTGGACACTCTCATAGTGTAGGAAGGTATTAGAGTAGGGAGTATGGAAGATCCTACCTTAAGATCAAAGGGTAAAACTTCTGTTCTTTCCTTGCTTGGGACTTCCTCTCAATTCATTCTTCACTCTATTAAATGTAGTTATGATGTGACAGATGCCTCTTCTAGGGATGCTGTTTTTGGTTCAGTAATGAGGAGGTATTCTTGGCTTAGGCTTCACCCTCTACCTGATAATATTAAGGCTAAGTTGATGGATGCTTCTTTGGATTTTGTTGGGGGAAGCTGCTGATGGTTCAAGTCTCTTCAGGATAAGGGTAATGCCTTACAGGAGCTTAAATATGTGTTTGTTTCTCCTGTGCCTAAATTTCAGAGAAACTACCTTGCCAAGCTTGCCTTTGTTCGTAGGCAATCCTGCTCTTCTACTAAAGGTAAGAAGAGTGGCAAATGAGTTCCTCCTGCTAAGGCTCCTCAGTTTCATGGACACCAAAGCCTTCCTTGACAGAAAAACCAGGTGCTGTGTTACTATCCATCCCTTTCCAGCTGCATTCTTCTTTCTGTTTGCCTTTCTCTTTCTCTTCTTGCTTGGCTTTGAATACTCAGAATTCTTGGGTTCTGTCACTCATTCATTAGAGGTACTTCATGGTGTGAAAATCCCATCCTCCTTTTATGAGCATTCCTCAGCCTCCTCAGGAATAACTTCCCCTTTTTCCAGAGGTTCTTCAAAATCTCTTGACTCAAGGTACTGTTCAAGTGGTGCCTGTGTCCCAAAGGGGAACATGTTCTACTCCAGAATGTTTCTAGTGCCAAGAAAAGAGGAACTTGGAGACCTATTCTAGACCTCTCTCATTTAAACACTTTTCTAAAAGTATCTTCCTTTTGGATGTTGTCCCTTCAGATTCTGTTTCCTCTCTTGCTCCCTCAGCCTATATGGTGTCTCTGGATCTCGAAGATGCTTATCCCCATATTCCGATCCATCTTCTTTTCACGATGTTTTTGCATTTCTCTGTTTCTTCCTGGCATTTTCTGTTCTGTTAAACCACGAACCCGTTGATTCATTAATTCATTGGATAATTGGAATTTTTTTAGATATAAGTGTATTTGGAGTTGATATTAGTATTCTGAAGAAGTCCGATCATTTAGGACGAAACCTAGGTCTATGGTGGTTATTTGGTTGTTGCTAATACATCTTTGTCAGCTTGGACTTAGTTTTTCTTTATTTTTTTATTGTTTTGTGTTTTTTTGGTTCTTGGTCAGTTGTTGGTCTAGATGGAGAACGGTAGTTCCTCTGCTGACATTTTGGATTTACTGCAACGCATTAATGAGCAACTTAAGGGACATTAGGCTCAAATTAAACTTTTAACTGAGAGGCAATCTCCAGCTTCAATCTCACTGCCTATGGGTAGTTTGGGCTTGCCGCTTACCCAAGCTACCCCGATTTCATCTAATTTGACTGCAATGAATGCTAACAATGTTGCCTGCACAACAAATGATAATTCAACTGCATTGCAGTCCCACCAAGGAGATGTTAATTCCACAGGGTTTAATAGTGAGCATTGGAAAATTAACCATTTTAGTTTTAAAGCTAATAGTGCTTCGAAAGACAATTCTAAAATTAAGAAAGGTAAAACATTGGCTGAACTACTTAAAGTGTTTGAAACTAAGTTATTCAAATTAAAGAGAACACAACTTGAAAATGGTTATTTGGCTAGGAATATCGAGCTTGGGATGGTGCCGAAGAGCTTACGTATGTGGAGATATCCGAATGGGATAGAAGGTAACATCGATATGATCAACGAATTACATGCATTATTTGATAAAACTGGATTGAGTATAATAGACATTATGGTGAAATACCACAAGCTTAAAATTGATGCGTTTCTTGCTGATCTTGAGTCCATTAATGACAGTATCACCAAGGATTTATTGTTTGATCAGTACTATACAAATTACACCAACATAGTGAAGGAAGTTGATTATAGCTGTGAGGCTATTTACCACAAGAAACTTCAGAAAATACAACGGGACATTAAAGTTTATGAAGCAGGTAACATTTATCCGCAATCGAAGAGGGAACCCTGTTGGCATGGCAACCGGAATGTGTCAACTAATCACAGTACAGAATCGGGTGACATCATGACGTCAGGGAAGCAAGTAGTGGATAATATTTCTAATTGTGAAGATGAGAGCCCTTTAGGGGAGGGTGTGAGACATTTGGAGAGGATCCGGAACAGGGAACCATCCTACGAAGAAAGAGAGGTTGGTCGGTTGGGGGCACAGCCCAAAGCGGGATTTCCCGCCAACAATTTCCAGAAAGGAGCTTGGAAATCGCGAAGGTAATTAATTTTACTCCTAGTGCTGGCAGGGCAAGTGACGATGTAATTATATTGGAGTCCAGTTCAACGGAGAAGATATTTGAAACTGAGGCGGTTAGTGACGGACTTGGTGATCCAACGGACACTAAAGTTGAGTTTGAACAATGCCCTTTGCCTATGCCTGGTTCAGGTGGCATTATGAGTCACAATGTTCAAAACATTTCTTCTGTTTTTGACTTTGAAGTTGCCATGATATTATGTTAAATTCATTCACGTATATTGTTCCGGATGAAATTAAATGCATGTTGTTTGTTAGTGAATGCAATCCTAATGTAGCTTGTGAAATTGCTGATGGTGTTGATATTAATCAGTTCTATCAGCATAGTGAGTGTGGTTGTCATAATCCTAGGCCAGTGAGTGTTTTGTCAATATCCTTGGAGGGTTTAGATGATGATATTTGTGAACACAGTAGCTGCTTAGAGGCATGTGCTGATTTTGAACATGTTAATGGCGACAATGTGAGTTATAATGTTCAGGATATTTCATCTGATTTTGGTTATGAAGCCGTCCATGACACATTGCTAAATTTAAGTACGCACACTGTTATGGACGAAATTAAATGTACGTCGTATGTTAGTGAATGTAATGAAGTTTGTGATTATGTAGATGGTATTGATCCTAATAGGTTCAATTTACATATTGAGTGTGGTTTCAGTAACCTTAGGCCAGTTAGTGCTTTGTCAACATCTTTGGTAGTTTTGGATGATGACAATTTTGAACACAGGAGTTTTTCAGGGGCATGTGCAGGTTTTGAACAAGTTGCTAAACAAATTGTCGGACGCTCTGACTTCATTACTGATATTAATGAAGTTAAGAATGGTGGATCTAATAACCTAGGGATGGGTCAGCCTGATTTAGAGGCAATTATGTTCGATCATTCGAGATATGGTATTCTGAGTAATCCAACTGTTTTGGAAAACAGTGTGCAAGATTTTAAGCTGTATAATTATTCTAGTGCTTCTTTTGGTATTGAGTATGTCAATCTTTTTTCCAAAGGATTTACTTTTGTTCCTTGTAGGAAGGGTAATTTGGTTGACACTCTTATAGATCTGAAAATGTTTATACGGAAAATGAATTTAAGGGTATATTTTGATGCTGGTAATTCCAGTAATATCATTGAGAAAGATAATAGCATTTCTAAACCAAGTGTTTTTAATCCCCCCTTGAACCCCACGGTAGCTCTGTTTGAATAAATGTGTGAATTTGACATTAGAGATTATTTTAAACAGCGGTCAGAAAAACTACAATCTAATATGACAGATGAGGAGTATTTGTTGATGGATAATATAGGTAGAATGGGAAATATACATATTATGAAGCCTGATAAAGGCAATGGTGTGGTGATTGTGGACAATAGTGATTATGTTAGCATTATGATGTCAATGCTTATGGAAGATAATTATATTGAAATGAGTATTAATGAAATTAATATTGCATATAGGGAAGTAGACCTTTTTTTGGATGATATGTTGTATCAGGGTGAATTGACTGAAGTTGAACATGAATTTTTGACTAACCCATTTCTTGTGGTTAGTGGAATCTTTGGTATACCTAAAATTCATAAAGGATTGGACAATGTGAAGTTTAGACCCATAGTTGATGGTAAAAGAAGCAAAGCTTGCTTTATTAGTCAATTTTTAGACCATCATATGAAATTGGGTATCAGCTTTTTTCCTTATATTACCAAGGATTCATGGCATTTTTTGGAGAGGGTGAAGACTTTTGAAGTTAATTATAATATTTATTTTCTAACCATAGACGTTTGTAATTTGTTTTCAGTCATTCCACATGATCTAGGGTTAACCTGGTTAGAACAACAGTTATTGGCAACAGGAGTTTATGAGCAGGATCAAATTAACGTTTTCGTTAAACTCATGAAAGTGGTCTTGCATAATAATTTTTTATTCTTTGAAGGGCATTACTTTAAGCAATGTACTGGTGTGGCTTTGGGGGCCGCTTGTGCCCCCATTTATGCCAATTATATTATGGCGTACTGGGAAGAGCACTACTTGTTTCACAGTGAATTTAATAAGTTTATTAAATTATATTCACGATTTTTGGATGACATTTTTATAATTTGGGAAGGTGACTTGGTTATTTTGGACGCATTTATTGAATATATTAATAGTACAGTATGGTTTTTGAAATTTACACATGAATATCATTCAGACACTATTACTTATTTGGATGTTAGATTAACTTTTCATGGGGTTCGTGGTTTTATTAAATCGAATATCTATAGAAAACCTACTTTTTCCAATTCATATTTCCAGTACAACAGCTGGCATCCCAACCATCAGAAAAGGGCTATTGTAAAAGGCCAAATGGTTAGGGCAGCCCGGATGGTTAGTGAGGAAATAGAATTTGTTGAAGAATTAAACTTTATGGTATCCTTATTTATGAATAGAGGTTATCCTAAAAAGTTGTGTTTGGATTTATTTAAGGAAATTAAGTATAAAAGAGATGTGGGTGTGTTTAAAGCCATACTTAGATCTGATAATAACCACACCATTCCTTTTCATGAGTCCACTAAGCCAATCCATTTAACAAGTTCATCTGTAATGTACATTTCTACCTTTAATGGGGACTCTGATGTGAGTCTGGGAGGGTGGCCGAGTGGTTAAGGTGTTTGCCTTGCAAACATAAAGTGCAGGGTTTGAGTCTCACAAGGGACAATTGGCTAGACTGAAAATGGCTCGCAAGGGCAGTTAGCTTAGTACTAATCTATAAACCTATATAAACCTATTAAAAGGATTATTAATAGAAACTGGGTTTTTTTACAAATGGAAAAAGATTTTGCGTCCAAATTTGGTAAAAAACCCATGTTTGTTTACAGAAAGGATTTTTCTTTTAAAGATATTTTTGAAAGAAGTTTAATGTTAAAGGGGCCCTCTACTAACAGAATTATTGGTAATTTTAAATGTGGAAGATGTTCCATATATTCTCATATTTTATTAACAGGTAGTAAGTTAATGATTAACCATTGTTATATTTCTATCTTGGATCATTATGATTGTTATACTAAAAATGTGGTTTATCTTGCCAAATGTCAGGATTGTAAAGCATTTTATGTGGGGAAAATGTGTAGGTATTTTAGGGAAAGGGTTAAGGAGCATCTCTTAGATATTAAACATCTTAAATCTACTAATGCTTTAGCAAGGCACTTGGTTGATAATGCTGGTCATATTTTTAAATTTTGTATTTTACAGCAGGTAAAAGCTGACCAACAGGGAAGGATTTTAGACATACATTTGGATTTATGTGAACTAAAATGGCAGCTTAGATTAAATGCATAAAATTACCCTGGACTCAATGATTATTGCACTATTAAGCCTTTACTTAAGCTGAAACATATTACTGGTCAGAAGTGAAATTCAAACATGGTTTCAATATTTACATTTAATTTTGGTTTCTCTATTAATGTATATTTGTGTTTACATATTATTCATTTTTAGCACAACATATTTATTTTAAATGGTAGTTTTAGATAGGCAACATTGTTTAGTATTGCATATATTGTAAGGTAACCATAGTGCCTTTTAATTTTAACTGATTGTGTTTGTGTTTCAATTGATTCATTAATTAATTGGATAATTGGAATTTTTTTTAGATATAAGTGTGTTTGGAGTTGATATTAGTATTCTGAAGAAGTCCGATCATTTAGGACGAAACCTAGGTCAATGGTGGTTATTTGGTTGTTACTAATAAATCTTTGTCGGCTTGGACTTTGTTTTTCTTTATTTTTTATTGTTTTGTGTTTTTTTGGTTCTTGGTCAGTTGTTCAACATGCACATCCTCTAGACTTTGTAGTTCCTCTTCCTCCTTGTCTCAGACAGGAGCTTCATTGGTGGATTCAGCAGTTGTCATTGAATCCAGGGATCCCTTTTCATCCCCTCTTCCCTTCTCAGGAATTGTTCAGAGACTCTTCAGACATGGGATGGAAGGGGGGGTGATATTTGCCTCCCTAAAAGTTCTGGGGGTGTGGTAGTCTCATCAGCAGAAGAAGCGCATCAATGTCAAAGAGATGAGAGCTCTTCTGCTTGCTCTTCAGGTCTTTCATCCTCTTTTCTCACCAGGGCCTCTCAAGGTGTTTAAAGACAATGCCACAGTGATGTGGTATATAAACAAATAGGGAGGAATGAGATCTTATCTTCTTTGCCAGTTGACATTTCTGGTATGGGATCTTGCTGTCAAGTATCAAGTGATTCTTTAGGCAGTTTATCTCCCTTTTGGTCAGAACATTGTGTCAGACACTCTGAGCAGGTCCTTAACTCAGTCCCATGAATGAATACTTCACAGGGATGTGTTTCTGGGCATTATCCACCAGTGGGGTACTCCTCAAGTGGATCTTTTTGCCTCCCTCTTCGAACAGACAACTTTATCTGTTTTGTGTCAGAGTTCCAGGTCCACTGATGTGGAAGGTGAATTCCCTCTCATTTTCTTGGAAGGGGATGTTTCTTTAAGCATTCCATCCCCTTCCTCTCATTCTGAAAGTCCTGTTCAAAATTCAACAGGATGCTCCCAAAATCTTGTTGGTGACCCCCTTTTGGCTACAACAGCACCGGTTCTATCTTCTGCATTTAGCCAGGGGCAATCATCATAAGTTACCTCACAGGCTAGATCTACTCTCACAAGACAAGGGATCTCTCATCGATCCCCACCTATCCACACTTCAACTGACACTGTGGGTGGTTTTGATTCCTAATAGACACCTTTTTTATGAGGACATGCTACAAGTCATGCAGGAGGCCGGGAAGCCCACTAGTAAGAAACGCTACTTATAAAATGGAAGAGATTTTCTATTTGGTGTCTCTCTCATAAACTGGACCCACTTACTGTGGATGTTCCTTTGGTTCTCTCTTATTTGCGTGAGTTGCTCAATGCTGGTTCGGCCTATTCTTCTGTTAATGCCCAGTTATCAGCTATCTCTGCTTGACTGCCTTTTTCTCCTCCTTTAGCTTCTAGATTTGAAGTGAAACAATTTCTTAAAGGCATCCTTAATATTAGACCTCCCAGGAAGCCTGTTCCTCCTCCCTGGGATCTTAATTTTGTTTAGGAGAATTTGACTCAGGCTCCATTTGAGCCTGCTGCTTCAGCTTCCTTGCAACATTGTTCCTGGAAGACTGTTCTTTTGTTAGCTCTTACTTCTGCCAGATGGGGGTCTGAGTTACAAGCCCTTATGGCTTGTCCTCCTTTTTTGATCTTTCATGAGGACAGAGTGTCCTTGTTCACTAACCCTTCTTTTATGCCTAAGGTCATTAATGAGCTATCACTTAAACAGTCTATTAATCTGTCTACTTTTTTTATCTCTCTACAAACTGACAGTGAGAGGATGTGGCATACTTTGGGCGTCCACAGGTAATTCAAGGTGTATTTGGATAAGACTAAGACTAATATAAAATCTGATCTGTTATTTGTTTCTTTTCATCCTAGATCTTTTGGACTTGTTTTATCCAAGCAAACTATGTCTTATTGGATTTCTAAGGCTATTCCTTTTATTTACACTTTTCATGGCAGAGCCTTCCCTCTTCAGTCAAAACTCATTCTGCTAGAGCTCTGGCTTCTTGAAGCAACTACCTGGACTTCTGTACATACCTTTACCAAGCACTAAAAGTTGGATGGTATCTCTAGAGCTAAAGCTAGTTTTGCAAGTGCCATTCTTTGTGGCTTTTTAGGGGACTCTTCTGCTCTTTCCCCTGCCTAGTTTCCTCTTGAGCTTTGGCACTCTTCCATATGTTAAGGATACTGCAGCAGTGAATGTAAGGACATAGTACAGTTGTATAAAATCTTACCATAACTGTAGATGTCCTTGCCTTCACTGCTGCGCTATTTTCTCCTTCCCTACTTCCCCCTAGTCCTCTGCCTTCCTGGATATACAGATTACCTCTTGGGTTCCTTGGACTGGTGTTCCTACTGGGGCAATCAGTTCTGACTATGGTAGGCCTGAATGTCACCTTTACATCCTACACTGTGCAAGGAGCATTTGGGTGTTGTTTGGCGTACCTTTAAAGCATCAGGAGTCTTTGGGAGACTGGCCAGATGTCGGGCTTTCACAGCAGGAAATCCCCATATATTAACAATACTGCAGCAGTGAAGGCAAGGATATCTACCATTATGGTAAGATTTTACACAACTGTACTTTCCCTCTCAAGAAATACCTTCCACTACTCTACTGCCAATTATCACCAAAGAACACAGTGTATTCTCTAAAGCTAAAAATATGGCTTCAATGGGTCCTGACGATAAACCAGGCTACTTCTTAAACAGCTTAAATCATGATTTATCAAGCTCATTAGGATCTCTGTTTAACCACAGCCTCTGAACTGTCTTTGTCCCAATAGAGTGGAGGCCAGCAACTGTTATCCATCTGCATAAAGGGGGACCATCTACTAGCCTGGAGAATTACAGACCCATAAGTTTGACTTGTCTTATATATAAGACCATGGAAAGAATAATCATGGACCTGATAAATAATGACATAGGAAACCTCCTAACACTGAGCCTGACCCAATTCGGCTTTGTCAAGGGTAGGTCATGCATACTGAATCTGGTGAATTTCTTTGAGAAAGTCACAATGGCAACGGATGAGGATAAAATAGTAGATACTGCCTACCTTGACCTGACCACGGCATTTGACACAGTTCCCAACTCAGATATTATAAATCACCTCACAAAACTGGGACTAATTCCCCTGTATCACCAGATGGATAGCAATTGGCTCCCAGGCAAGACAAGCGGTTAAAGTGAGTAAATCCAGATCCAGCAAGAAGCCAATTGCTAGTGATATGCCATAGGGCTCAGTGCTGGGACAACTCTTGTTCATGATATACTTCTCTGAAGTCATGGCTAATATGGATATCCTCTGGATGACAAAATTTTGCAGACAACTGCAAACTGGGTGGTAATCATTGAATCCCCCAATGATGTAGATATTCAGGAGGGTGTAGGTCAGACAAATGATTGGTGGCAGAACCATGGCCTAAAACTAAATGTGAAAAATGCATTTTCATACCCTTTGGGAAGTCAAATACCCCTGCAAATGTTAACATCCATTGTGCACCTCTAACAGTAGACTCAGAGGTGAGTGATTTAGGTACACAGATGGATAGTAGCCTGAACTTTGACCGCCATGTGTCCACAGTGGTGCAGAAGTCCTTCTATGTGGCACAACTTATAAGTAAAGTTATGGCATCCAGATTGAAGGAAATTATAGTCCTGCTGTACTCTTCCCTCATTAGACCAATAATCGAGTACAATATGCCATATTGCATGTATTTGACTAGACACTTAACAGCAGCTGGAGTGACCACAGAGGTTTCTCAGAAAATAAAATACAGGGTGTAAACAACCTGTCCTATATGGATAGACTAAAAGCCCTATCCCTATACTCTATCTTCTATTGACTATTAAGGCATGATCTATGCCTCACCTACAAGGCATTCACAAATCCAGATCTGATGGAGCTGCTGCACATCTGCAAGTCAAATAACATGGGGGTCACCTGTTCTATGGATCTAAAGAAACTCAAACAAAATGTGCTGGAAAGACAGATATGTGTCTCAAAGACTGCCTCTTCTTTGGAACAGGCTTAATACTCACATTAAGTATAGCTCTTCCCTGGCCCTCTTCAAATGCAGTTTGGATCAATTGATGGGGAATCACAAATTCACACCTGGGGTAGTGCCTGTTTCCCCTCATGGACAGGTGATGGGGAATCACAAATTCACACCTGGGGTAGTGCCTGTTTCCCCTCATGGACAGGTGCAAAGATATAAAAATATAAAAGATATTCAGTGCATCGTCATGAATCCATGCCATCATCTTGTCCCTAAGGGCCATATATTGGGTAAAATTAGGTTATATTGGCTAGGCTTGTAAGGGCTCTTAAGCTATTAGCTAAGTCATTTCCTGTGAACCTGTGGTGTAAAACAGCCCTGTCCTTATGGAAACATCAGACAAGGCTGGCCCACTATGAGAGCTTGCAGCTCAGAGACTTGTCTTGCAGATGTCAGAGCATTAAGTAAGTAAGCAAAACAGTTTTCTAAGTGATGAACCTTAAATCAGCCTGAAAGGCAGTTTCAAAAGGAGATAAGGTCAATTTTTCAAGAACAAAGTTGAGTTCACAAGAGGAAGGAATTTGCTTTAAAGGAGGGTCTGATAGACAACATTCCTTTCATAAACTGAGTACAAAAAGAGATAAAAGAGGGGGATCCATGTAAAGACAAGCTGGGACAGCCACAAAATACACCTTGGTAGATGCATGAGTTAAGCCATCACTGAGTAGTTCTCACAAAAATATTTTAAAATCAGAGGGGCAAACAACATACTGGGCCCCCTAGTATTAGTTAGGCACCACCTAGAAAACTTCTCCCACTTGTAAACATAAGATTTTTTAGCGGCAGCATTTCTTGCCTCCTTCAATATCTGCTACATATCCTCGTGGAACAAGTGTCTAAAAGTTATCAAGATAGAATCTTCCAGGCTGTCAGCAGCAATTGCTCTAAATTGGGTTGCAACAGTCAACAAATGACACTGTGTGAGGAGATCCAGAGTGTGAGGAAGCATGTGATAACTGCCCTTGGCCAATTCCATTAAAAGAGAGAATCACCTTTGCTTAGACCAAAAGGGGATCACTACTGCAATGATCTTTGGTAATTCTATTCTTAATCTGTAGAAGTACCTTGGGTATCAGCACAAAGGATGAAAATGAATAAAGGAAAATTTGCATCCAAGGGAATGAGAATGTTTTGTCCTCTATGTATGGCTGCAAGGATGTCTCAAACAGAATTTTTCCAACTGTCTATTTTGAAAGAAGGGAACAGAATTATTTGAAGTGTTCCCCACATCTGAACCAACTGCAGACAGACCTCTACCCTGAGTTTCCATTCATGAGGATCCATCTGGGATCTGTTTAGTCTATCTGCCACTGTGCTTTGTTTTGATGGGATGTATGAGACTTAAGAGTCAGAGAATGCTTCACAGCCAGGTCCCAGACCATCTCTGCCAACCGACAAAAAGGGTATGACCTTGTACCTCCTTATCTGTTCAGGGACTACATGACTGTGGTGATATCTGTGACCAATAAAAGAACACTAGAGACCATAAGTGGTGAAGAACTTTAAAGGTCTGGATTACTGCTAACATTTAATTGATATTTATGTGTATTGTACTGTCTGAAGGACCCCATTCACCTTGTGCTAGAACTCCCCTGGACACCATGTTCACCATGCAATATCTGATGAGTCCATCTGGGATGACTAAACTGAGTCTGAAGGGAGAAGGGCATGTCTGGATTGAGAGCTATCTGATCCTCCATTACTGTAGCTCTCATGTCACAAAATCCAGCACTGATACCTGTAACTCAAAGGAAAGTAGGTGCTGTATCCAGCATGTTATTTAAGTACAACAGAATCATTCTCATTTGGAGTGCTACCAGTGGTGTTACAAGGATCATAGATGCCAGAAGGTCTAGAATTTTGAGAAACTCTTTTGCAGAGGCAGCTTCTTGAAGAGAAAAATCCTTGACGAGATTCTGAACAGTCAGGAATTATTCTTCTTGTAGACAGGGCATTCTTTTGATGTATCAATCATACTACACAGAAAGACAGTTCTTTGTGAGGGTGTGAGACAGAACTTTTGTAGGTTCAACATGAAGCTGGGAGCAATTGGAATGAGATGATATGCATTGTTCATATACAAGGTCTCCATTAAACAGTGGTCCAGAAGAAGGAGTAGGACCATCTGCAAGGTGAAGTTTTTGAATTTGGCTGCATTCAGAAAGGTCTTTAGGTAAAACAAATATAACTCTGCTCTTTAATGTAGCTCCGTCTTGCGTACCAAAACAATTCCAGTGTAAAATCATTTTCCTTTTTGTGGTATAGGAACTATTTCTACAAACCCGGCTTGAAACCACTGAAGGAGTACTGAAGAGAATAGATGTGACTGGTCTGGTGAGTGCAGGGGGATTTCTCTAAAGGCAGGAGGATTTTCTATCCACAGCTAAGAGTATCCTCACTGAATTATTCTCAGCATCCACTTTTCTGAGACTATTTCTTGCCATGTTGCCTGGTTGAGCTAAAGCCCTGGGGAAAAGGAAATGAGTGTAGGAAAAAGAAGAAGGAACAAGATGCCCTGATTCTTGGAATAGTCATTCTTTAAAAAGGGAATGCTCTTTTTTGGAAAAAAAACTTTTATTTTGTTTGGAAGCAATGACCTCCTACCATTTCCTCTTGGTACCCTAACTCTTGTTAGGATGGGATTTTTGTTTGTTCTGCCCTTTGAAGATGTATGCCTTGTTAGGGAAGAAGCTATAAATTTGAAACATTCTAGATACTCCATGCATAAATTTATTGTTATCTCACTGAGAATATGGGTAGCAACAGGACTAAACACAAATCCATAACCTAAAGGAGCATTCAAAATCTCACATTTTAAATCCTCAGAAAGGGTCTGGTTATTTAACCAAGCATACCTTCTCAATACAACAGAAGTGGCTGCATTTCTAGAAATAGTTTCCCCCTCCTTTCAAGAAATTCCTCAAAGCGTGTTTTGAAACCTGAGCCACATTAGAAAAAATCTTATTCATATAACACTTCTGTTCAGCAGGCAAAGAAATAGCATCATGTAAACTGTAAACACTTTGCAAAATACATTTCCACATGAAGGCCCAATAATTTAAAATTCTAAAGACTAAATTACTAGACCAAGCCTGAGCCAACTATTTTCTCTGAGATTCTAACCATTTACCAATTTTTATCTAGCAGTGTAGAGTTAGAAGAAACCAATGCTCTCTTGTTAGAATTGACAGCTAGAGAAACCACAATTGGTTTAACTGACAATGGAGCAAAGACAGCTGCAAGATAAGAGTACACCTTTATATTTCCTCAAAGCCCTTTTAAGAACTGGTTCACTAGCCAAAGAGATTTTACATGCAGTTTTATAAACATTTTCTAAGGCTAGGAACAGAGGAAGAACAGCCAAAACATTTGGAATCTCATCCCAGTGGCAGCTGGTGACCTCAAATCAAAGGGGGGCTGTAGGAGACAGCTGAATGGGTGAGTTCAATGGAAAGGAGATGTGGCCAACTAGAAAGGGGTGGAGCTATGCTCAAAACCACAAAAATATGGGACTTTAATTAAATACGCTGCCCTGGGTGCCAAACCATCATTATGAGAGTCCAATCAAGACAAAATGAAGTGTAGAAGAAAAAAAATATTTCAATGCATGGGCTACATGACAACTTAATTAATATTTAGATGGAAACAAAAAGGTTGTTAGGCATGAAAAAATAAAGTCCAGAAACCCTATAACAAAACACAAAATCCAACCAGCACGCAGTCAGCCCAAGGGGTTAAGTGCTTTCATCTGATAATCCAGACTTTTTAGTATACTACAATATTTTGGTATCGGGTTTACATATATAATATCAGATTTACATTATTTACATTTGTATATATACACACACGCACACACATCTACATATTGTGTTTTTTGAGTGGGTGGAATATGACTATTCTTGTTTTATTTTCATTCATTATTTTTATTTATTTATTTATTATTTGATGATTGAGATTTTGGAGGTTGTATTTTTAAATGAAAACTTGGTTTTTGGCGCAAAAAAGGTTTTTAAATGGTTTTGTTACAACTGTTCAGGGTTCTGAGGAAGTCTGGATTATCAGATGAAAGCGCTTAACCCCTTGGTTTTGGATTAACTCTTGTTGATTTTCAATAAATTGTTTTTATCCCTGGACAAGCTGTGGATTCCTTGGGCTGACTGCGTGCTGGTTGGATGAAAAAATAAATTACATTTTAAATACATTACTGGAATGCCAGTCAAAAATCAAGTATAAAAAAGCAAGCAGCACTCAACTCAAAGCACTTCTCCTTGCACTGCAGTTCTAATTATAATATATATTCAGCTTTATAAAAATACCAAGTAACATGCTGAAAGTAGAAATCTCTGTAATACCCCCAATTATAAAAATATTTTGTATCCAAAAAAAAAAAAACCTGCTGCCTGACAACAACTATCTACTTGTTTCATGGGGAAAACATAATCAAAGTAAGAAATGAACAGCAAACAAGAAACAAGCTCAAGATAAATTCCTTAAAGGATTACTGCACAGGTTATGAACCGCACATAATAGACTGGCATTCTGTTTAGTTTATGGGTAAAGCCTGCAATGATGACTGCAAATCTCCAACAAATGTAATGAGCTTCTGAAAATAATGTAATACTGTCCTTTATTACAAATACTGTCATATGCATTTAAATTACAACCACGCCAAACCTCTCACGTGGAGCAATGCTCCACTGAAGAAGGGGAAACCGAAACCGGTTTGGAGCTGGATATATTTTTATATCCAATGTGTTTTTTCTAATAAACCATTTTGGGACATTCTTTGCTGGCCGTTGTGTGTTTCATATGCATTTAAATACCTAAGGCTTATATGTTATCTAGTTTAGTAAATATTCTCTGCATGGCAACAACAAAAAGGCTTTCAATGTTGTTAATTCTTTAACAGTATGCTTATTAAAGCTTACTTGCATCTTGCAATCTCAGACAAGCTTACCGGATGGTCATTAAAGCATTGCTACTTAAACACAGAGCAACAGGCATTGCAACAACATGCATTTTCTGAATAAGAAGAAGCATAAAAAAACAGTATAAAAATATGACAGAAAACCAGAACATTCTGCAAAATCAAGGAGAGATAAAAGCCACTGTTAGTACTTGTGTCTACCTTGGATGGGGGATACTCTGCACACTTACACTGCATAACTGCTCCTTGCCTTGCTTGGACACATCCAGAGTCACTACATGGGGGAGTGGAGTGCAACAAGTATGTCACAATTTGAAATGTCTCTGGCTGACAGTGATGGCCCTGACACATTTGTCATACCTCTCAACCTCAGAACAAGGAATCTGGACAAAGCCATAAATAGAAGTGGGACAAAGGCCCAACAATAAGGGCAAATTTTAAATATTACTCTTATAAACTTAGAAAGATAGTAAAATAGTAGGCCTTGCATTAGTATGAATTTGCTGAAGGGTATGAAATCTGAAACTCAAATGTCTGTTGTTATTTTCTAATTTCAGTCTTAAATGATTTGCCATTAATTTGTCAGAAAACCACACTTTTATGAAAAAACAACCAAAAATGTGATGCAAAAATATAAAATAGCCACATAACACAGCTGGGAACCTGTCAAAGAATGGACACTTTTTTAATATTAGTACTGTTAAGTTGAGCAGCTGACAAAATAAGAGAATCTACATGCATTTCTGAAATAAAAGTAATCTATAACTCTGATCATTCTAATTATTTATTAATTGTAAACCCTCCATGTTTTCTTCCAAAATTGCTATTTTGCAGAGGGATTATTAGGGGAAGAGCAATATTTTGAGCCAAAATCAGGGACAGTTGAGAGATTTGGATATAACTAATTCGATAAAGCGATTTATTTGCATGGATCTCTCAACTTCTTAATGCAGTAAATCTGGACAAGGCCAAATATATTGGTGGAACATAAAAACATTACTAAAAATTGCTCTTGTATAAACTTAGACAGTTGATAGAATAGCAGGTCTTGCTTTATCATGCATTTTTCTGAATGGTATGAAGTCTGAAGCTCAATGTCTGTCATTATTTAGTGACTTCATTCCTAAATGATTTGCCAGAAAACCACAAATTTTATGAGGAACAAACCAAAAATAAGAAGCAAAAATCTATTCTTTCTGCGAAAATCTGGACAGTCGAGAGGTATAGTTCAGCCTGGGCTGTCTTTGAGTTTGCCTTCCTTCCCCCCTCACAAAATCATGGTCGAATGGGGCCTCCCCCTGCAACCATTCCAATGTCCCATTACTTGGCTATTTCGCCCCATTTACCATAAACACTGTAATGTGCATACTGCTTTACTTCTATGATGATTTCAGTTTCATTTAAAAGTTTTATTTTACATTTTACAGCACAAACACTAATAGACATCTGCTAAACAAATCAATGCATTCTCACAATGAAAATAGACTTAGCATTAAAACTTCTCTGCCCTTGAAACTTACATTCATTGAAATAGTATTGAAACCCACATTCAAAGAAAATACATCTGGCCAGTGGCAGATGAAGATTAACTTTGGGCTGTTTTCAAACCATAGGCCCCTTGCACACGAAACATACATGTGTTCTTTGTTACACCTTCCTGATTGTATTAAATTATATTCCTTGTATAATACAGTACAGTTGTTAGAGGGTGTTTTAAATTTATTGTTTTGAATATTTTTTCAGTAAACAATGAAACAAAATGCATGCACCAATAATGACAAAACTGCCCAATTCAGAACATTTCCATCATAAAAGCCTACTCAAAGTTCTACAATCCACCAGTATCAGTAAATATGCATAATCTCTGCAGAAGTAAAAGTCATCTAAATAATTCCACATTAAAGAGATCTGTAACTAATGAAGAGGTTGCTGTTAGCAAACAACTTTATATTTCATTGTTTCATCTACAAATAAAGTGTCTGTTGCCCTTGAGGAATAAATTGCCTATGTTACATTAAAAATGATAAGCTAGTAATACTGCAATAGTTACTAGGTATCTCTGCCAAAAAGGACAGTCTCAGGACTGCAGCATCCACCCCCTTTAAAAGTACAACACAGTACAGTATCAGCAATGCATCTACATACTGCTTTTTAGAGAACCTAGCCTCATAGTCATTCTGAATAGAAGTATTGTCTCTGAGATTAGCTGACTGTAAAACACTGTTATCTAAGGAAACTACAGCAACCCTATACATGATAATAAACTGATTATCTAATATGTGGTGAAGTCTCTGTTTCTTCTTAGTATGAACTACATTAGAGGAGAAAATATCTCATGACAGAGTAATATGTCTGGCAAGAGGTCTCTTATCACTGACCTCTCCTTCAACTAAAATGGTTGATTCTCCCATACCTGAACCAGGTCCTGGATAAGCTCCAGAGGATTTCTATAACCTCTGCAGTACAGAGGGCTGTGGGATCAAACCAGAGGATGATGGGAAAAAAGGTAAGTTGTCTATAGGCTGGCTTAATGCAACAATACATTTACAAATTGTAGGCTGAGGCATACTTTTGTTGCATTTTTTTCTTTTTAGGTGCAACTGGATTTGACAGAGGGCAGCCAAATTAGGATCCATCAAATCAGTGGAAAAAGCACCTACCTGAATCAGACTCGGATACTGTTAATGGCTGACTAAGGGACAGCAGTAATAGGAATTCTAAACTATGTCCTTACACAGCAAATAGGGATAAACTGCATAAAATATAGCAAAAACAGTTTAAATTGTGCTAAGCTTTGTTGTACTGTCTTCACGTGTAGTATACAACAGCACATACAGTCACAGTATCAAATAAAACTCACTTGTCCAAATAGTGAAAAAGAATCAAATATATGCCCTTAAATCAAATAGAAACCTTCTAAAACAGCCTACATAAGCATTTACTTAGAGACTTCCTTATCAGAAATGAAAAATAAAAGTCCTCTACAGAAAATGCAAATGAAGCAGTTTGTGGTAAAATCACAATTTAATGGCCAAAACAGTTATGCAGTGTTAAAAAAATGAAAAAAATGCAATATTTTCCTATCAGAACTTCCAAAGGAAGGAGATAATCAAGAGAAACTAGAGGTCTAGTGTTCAACTGTTACCACAGAACTTCAGTTTCCCAATTCGATTCATAGAACACTTTAGAAAAGCCCATAAATACCTAAAAGCAGTATTACGCTTACAGACAAAACAGTAGTAAGTCAAAATTCCCAGAGGTGTTAACAGCAGTTGTTAGTAGCAAGAATATTAAATTAAAAAGTTAATACAAATAAAACATATTTTTAATAAAATAAAAAGAAACCAAAAGTATATAATAATAAAGAAGAAGAAGCAACAACTCAGGAGCAACCAGATGGAAGAAAATGGAAACTGCTCGTACACCAGGACAGTATACTCCAAAAGTTTAATGAAAAAACACATACAATTCCAGGTTAAGCGCTTTCGACTGTATCCCAGTCTTCATCAGAACAATGCAATGAAAGAGCTTGTGATATATATACATATTGCTACAATAATATAATAGAATAATTGAAGTAATTGAATAATTGAAGTAATTAATGGGAAAAAAACGCCAAAATATTTAAAGAAACATGGTCATTCTTCACATATTTTTATTAATGTTCACATTTTTACGTATATGAGCCTTTTTGTCATGATGTTTGGATGTATGTACATTTGTACGATGAGTAATGTACTGTGTAGACGCATATTTACATTTGGTGATAAAGCAGTACTAAGCATTAGGCAGGTCAGCGTGTTTCAGTAGGAATCAGAATATGCTGCATCTGATTTTAATTTCAATTAATGATGATGAGCTTCTATTGGTCTGTCTTGTATTTAATTAGATGTTTTTTACTATATAAGAGACGAACTAATGCATTTCAATAGATCTGATGAAGCGTGCGTGAAGCACGCGAAAGCGCTCATCTTTTATTGTTACTGGAATAAAGAAGTCTTTTTATCTACAAGTTGGATTCTCGTGGTGTATCCTGATAGTTGTTTTATCAGTTCGTGCTAACTTTTTTGCTACAGGATACTTTGGGAGTGTTTAGCGGTAATTGTTTCAACGTTTTATCTATATACCTTTTGCTTGTACCGCTACCTCCACGCAATGGAGAATGTTAATGTTGAGCTGGATTATAACCCAGAATTAAGAATGGGTTTATTGGGAATCGATGCATTCCTACCATCTAAAAATAATCCGTTACTGAACTTGGATGTTCCAGAAACGACAGATACAAGAACTATGAGGGATGAATCAGATGTGAACGTGAATGATTTTTACAATTCAACAAGGGAGTTGGAGAACAATTTGTATAAATTGCAGAGATTTTCGTGGCAGAGAAAACATTTACAGGCATGCCTACACTTCAATGTAGTACCGAGAGGCATGCGCGTTCTGTGCATGCCTACTTATGGTCATCTCTATCCGGATCTATTGAAGAGATGGCAGGACTTAAATCTAGAACTTGGTAGTAAGTACATCAATTTGTTACTTGAATATTTTGAACCACTTGAGACTGCTCTACAGACAGAAACTGATATTCTGTTCCAGAATATCAAGGAGCGGTTTCACGCTGAAACATTTGTCAGAAAGTTGAATAGTATATCCACACAAATTCAAATATATAGTGATAAATTGAGTAACATTAAACAACGCAAATTGACTAGAGATTTACAGGATTTTAAAAAAGGGAATATATTTGTATGGCCGAGAACAGCTGAAAGTAATATGACACAGCGGGATCGCGACTCGGGGAAACCGGAAGCTGGTGATGGGAAAGATTCAAATTTGGCGCCTTTAGCTACAGTTGTAACTTCTACAGCAGAGTCGACTAGTAATAGAGGTGAACACTCCACTGTTTTAATGGGAACACAAACACCTCCACCAAATCAACAGGCGCTACGCCCTGTTGATGATTCCATCAGAACAGGAGCAGTTAAACGACATACTGTGCCTGTGAATAACCAAATGGATGCTCCTTTTCCAATCAAACTGTACAAAGCAGCTCGAGGGAGATCCATGAGTCGGGGACCGAGGAAACGGAAGTTCTCGACAGACAGGTACGAGCCACAGAAAAGGAAATGGAATTGACTTCTCTGGTGTTTAATCGTTCTAAATATACTTTATTTGCATCTGATACATCACTCCTGAACAGGGGTTTAAACTTTATTCCCTCGCAGTCTAGCAAATTGTCTGAGTCATTGACTGACTTGAGACTTTTTGCGAGGAAGGTCGCCATTAAATTGTTTTTTAAAAATAAGGTTGGTGATGGTGGCAATGGTATTGTGAATGATTTTAAACGGAAAAGTACGTTTTCTCCTCAGTTACCACCTATGGTGGAGTGTTTTGTTAGAACATGCGAAAAAGATTTATATGCTTTCTATTCAAGGAAATGTGTTAGGAACAGATTCTTTAATTTAAATAGAGATGAATATGATTCCTTGATTAATTTACGAAGGAATAATGACATTTTAATAACATCAGCTGACAAAGGAGGAGGGGTTGTTGTACTGGATAGAGCTGAATATGTTTCCATCATGCAAACAAGCCTTACACATGACAGTACATACAAGGAACTTACACTTGAAGGGGTTATGGATGTAATAAATAATGTTAGTGATAATCTGTATGACTTGCTCATGTGCCGACAAATCAGCCGAGAAATGTATGATTTTTTGCACATCAATGAACCACTCATACCAGTTCTGAAGGGTCTACCTAAAATACACAAACAAGTTGAGCCGCTGCCCATGCGACCAATAGTATCAGGTAGGCAATGGGCGACTTATAATATCTCTGTATTTTTAGAGAAGATGTTGAGACCCCTGGTCAATAATATTAACACCATTTTAAGGGATACACAACATCTATTGAACGATCTAGATTCAATTGAATTATTGAATACTGACGGTAGGGATTTGCTCTTGGTCACGCTTGATGCCCGTAACCTATTTACATGCATTCCAAATGAATATGGTTTGCAGGCTGTAAGAGGGTTAATGGTTAAGAATAGTAACTTTTCAAGTGATAGGCAGATCTTGATCAACCAACTCCTAGACATGGTGTTATACTGCAACCTGTTCATGTTTAATAGTAAATATTATCTGCAGACATGGGGTGTCGCCATGGGCACCCCATGTGCAAACTCCTATGCCAATCTTGTCCTGTATTATTGGGAGCAGGAACATCAATTTAATAGTTTGTGGATGGACAAGATACGGCTGTATAGGAGGTTCGTAGATGATGTGATACTGCTATGGGATGGTACCACAGAGGAACTTGGAAAGTTTGTAGAATACTTAGAGGAAACCACCACTTTTCTCAAGTTCACATATGAACACTCTAGTGGAGACATTAATTTCTTAGATGTGACCTTATATTTTAATAGTGAAGGGAGATTGACTTCAAAATTGTTTAGGAAAACATGTTGGAGGAACACAATGCTGGACCACAACAGCATGCACCCCAGGCATGTATTTTCTGGGGTTGCCAGAGGCCAATTCTCGAGGATCAGTAAGATATGTAAGGATCCCCTCATCCTACAAAAAGAAGCTGATATCATGGAGTCACTGTTTTTGGAGAGGGGCTATAATCGGTCTTTGATTAAAGATATAAGACGGGATATAGTGCCGCTTACAGCTGGACGAGCTCCTTTAGAACATAATTTAGGAACAGTCAAAGGTAACAGAATGAGTTGGTTTAGAAAAGATGAAAGAATCTACAATACACAAGGAACCAATGACAAGAAGGTCATGTTTATGTTGAAATATACTAATGACAATGGTGGGATTAGAAATATAATCACTAAACATTGGAACATACTCACGATGACAGATGATATAAAGTCACTTGTAGGTGATAGACCGTCCTTTACATTTCGGACTTGTGAAAATCTGAAAGAGATTTTTTCCAAGGGGTTGGATAATAGTTTCAATATTAGAGAGAGTGAGGTGGAGACACATGGTACCTTTCCATGTAAAAAATGTAAGATGTGTAAATATATTACGACAATACAACATTTTAAACATCCTGCAGGTTATTTTGAGTATAAACCTTATAGATATACTGATTGTAATACTACAAATTTAATATATATGGCCAATTGTACGTCTTGCCAGGCGTTCTATATTGGACTCACTAAGAGGAGATTGAGAGAACGTATTTACAATCATGTTTATGATATTCGGAAGAACAACGAATTGAATGCGTTGACAAAACATATTAATATGAACCCTACACATGAGTTCAGGTTTAGAGTCTTACAGGTTTTAAAAACTAATCCCAGGATGGGTAACAACAGCAACTACTTAGCCAGATTAGAGTTAGAGTGGATTTTTCGTTCAGGAGCACATAGGGAACCTGGTATCAATAACTATGTCTCCTTGAAACCCATCCTAGAAAACAGGTAAATATCCATATTATACTTAGAGATGGAGAGAACTATATGTCTATTAGTTAACAACAGGTTGGGTTGGTCACTGTGACCTTGTGACTTTTGATCAATCCAGACATTATGGTTCAGGATCCAGCTTGATGAGACATTGTTCATTTACCTATCTTGGTTTAGTAATAGTGATTTTATACAGACTATACATTTGACCTTGAACACAGTTGAGAATCTTTACATCCGTCTATTTCAAGAAATCATTTAGTCACAGCTTTGTTTATTATTATTTTTGAGTTGGCTGTATGGATGGACTTTGATAGGCTCTAGGGCCATTATATTTACAGTTATACTTAGATTCAACTGTTATTTGGATCTCTATGTATTATATTTTGAGGTTGTTATATAGAAAAACACCAGTTATGAATGCTAATTGTTGTGCTCCTAGTAATACAGGTTCTTTATTTAATTAAAACGAAAGGTTTGATTGTTACATATATAAACAATCATTAAATATTGGAGCAACAACATGAATACATAAAATCTGATGTTTGACAGTAGGACATTTGTTACTTGATGTTTGATATTTAACATCTGTTTTTTGATTATAAAATGATGAATGTAGGTTATTATTTGTTTTTTAACATTACTATCTGTTTTTCAACATTAACATTTAATTGTTTATTTAACTATTGTACTTTGATGGTTTGCTCCTGACTTTTACGTCATGGTTTTTGCGAACTTGCAAATATTGACGTTGTTTGCCGCGTCCTATAGATTCAGTATGGTACGCTATGTTTAGCTCTTTATATTTAATACTTATAACAAGCTTCAGTCAACAGATATTGTTTTGACTAGTTGATGGAATAGTTCAACATGTTTCCTTGCTGTCTGCTATCGTACTTCTTAGATGTAGAGATTGAGCACTATTTTGTGTCTTATTTGTTTTGTTTAGTATTAGAATGATGTTGGACACCTGCCACAGTTTTAAATTCCTGTTGTTTGGCGTGATTGTTTTGTCGTTTTTTTGGGATATCACTTGAATGATATAAGAGAGAGTGCTTAGACTGTACATTTGTTTTGCTTTGTCTATCTTATTCGTCTTGACAACAGTTTGTGTTTAATGAATCAGAATGAACAGTAGCTATATCTGTGTTGGAGATTTTAGTGATTTTCAGCAAGGCTGGTGTGTTTTTATCTAGTTTAAATGATCTCGATAAGTTCTCCAGCCTGCCACTTGTAAGTTGAATGACAGGAGAAGCCAGCGATTAATATACTGTTCTTGTGAGTTGATTTATTGTATTGTTTATATTTTCCACTTCAGCTTGCATATGAGAATGACAGGTGGCTTTTGTGGCTGCTTATTATTTTTATTTTTATTAATGTTCACATTTTTACGTATATGAGCCTTTTTGTCATGATGTTTGGATGTATGTACATTTGTACGATGAGTAATGTACTGTGTAGACGCATATTTACATTTGGTGATAAAGCAGTACTAAGCATTAGGCAGGTCAGCGTGTTTCAGTAGGAATCAGAATATGCTGCATCTGATTTTAATTTCAATTAATGATGATGAGCTTCTATTGGTCTGTCTTGTATTTAATTAGATGTTTTTTACTATATAAGAGAAGAACTAATGCATTTCAATAGATCTGATGAAGCGTGCGTGAAGCACGCGAAAGCGCTCATCTTTTATTGTTACTGGAATAAAGAAGTCTTTTTATCTACAAGTTGGATTCTCGTGGTGTATCCTGATAGTTATTTATAAGATTATGTTAAAGAATTTAACATATTTATTCAAAATGTTTTTGAGTTTTAACTTTAGAAAGTTTCCAAAGTTCATATTTAATGAATGTTTTGGAATGTGAAAAGTTTTTTTCTTTTAGAAATGATGTTTTTTGTTACAGTTTTTATAGTTAGTACATTTCATTGTAATGGTACCTTTAAATGGGTGGGAAGGGTGGTGACATCATTTATTTTAAACAGTATTTAAATGAATTCACTATGGAGTGCAATTATATTCTGATGAAGTCCCCAGTTTCAGGGGATGAAAGTGTTCAATCTGGGTGGTTTTTATGTGGAAGAATAAAAACAGCTTGTACTGAAGAGTTGGCTGACTGCAAGTAATTTCTGCTGCTGACAGTGTATGCTTTGGAATTCTGTCTTTTATAAGGCATTTGCCTTCTTGGGAGCAGAGAAAGTGGCATATACATGATTCCAGGCATCAAAGAAATCATTACAGAAGGGATGACTCAAGGTTACCCCTCCTTTGTCACAAGTTATTATTTTAATTTTTCTGAGGGGATGGAAGAGGTCCACAAGCCAGTCCATGTTGGACAATAAGTCTGAGAGTTTCTTCAGTGAAGGTATCATCCAGGTTGGTTGAATTATAGGGACAGGTGTTTCCATTGGCTTATCCATGTCTTAGATAAAGGCTTTGGATCTCCCTCTCAGGACACACAGGAAGAAGGAGACACAGAATTACAGGCATAAAAACACTAAGCTATCAGAAATGACTAGAAACAGTGTCAGCCTTTTTATATGTTATAGGCTTCTCAGAGGAGACCTATGCCTTACCTTAGAAGCAAACAGGGATCCAGTAGTCCAAGGCCTCTTGTACTTTCATAAATCAAACAGTTCCCCAAATACAAGAACAAGACCCTCTAAACCTACTTATTTCAGCAGATCAAAAAAACAAAGTGGGGAGACAGATTCATTACTCAGCATGTCTCATACCTCTAGAATAGACTCTTACCATAGATAAGGCAGGCATAATGGTAACAAGACTCAGTAGCTTTGAACTATGATTCAATGATTCTGTGATTCTATATCTCCAGTCTGAGCTTCAGGATGACAAGGTTTATGTTTGGCCACTAAGGAGGTGAACTTGTGAAACAGATAAACAGGACACTTACTTATGGATATGGCCAGCAAAGGTGGCATGGTGATGGGAGAAGCTTATACAGGGTCTGCCATTGAAATCAGTCCTTGTTCCCTAAGGGTGCTTTCTCACAATGATAAAGACAGGCCTCACCACTCATCAAAATCTTACCTGATGTTAATGTCCTGATCTGTGAACCCTAGTGTGAGAGGACTTGTATGATGAGATAGATGGATATTGTAACAGCTATATTTATGAAAATTTACAACACATGAGACAGGATGTTGCTAAAGACATATTGGGAGTTTTACACTATATAAGCCTAAAGAAAACAAGTTTGAACTTAATAATATTTAAGAAACTAGTCATTCAACACAGTAAACAATGGGCATGACTAATCCTGTCTGACAGATGGTTAGGTCATTTGGTTAGGCATGATTATCAAATACTAGCAGACTACTGATAAGACAATCTCTCTGCATTAATATGTTCACTAAAGTCACAGATTGTGTGTTATATCTGACTGCCATGTATGGCTACAGTTTTAGTGTAGTATGTATGTTTTGAAGTAAGGCCTATTGCATTTTGAAGATCTGTAACCATAGATAGTTACAGCTAAAGTATTTAGTAGCAGTTAAACTTAAAGATGATCATGCTAAATTATTTTTGCAGCAAGTATAGAAACCGTTCATAACCTACAGTGAATATCTGCAATGTATGATTATTTTGCAGGAAGAATTTCTGTTCCATCAAAGTATGAGTATTTCTGACTTCATCAGTGAGTTTAATGACAGAACCAACAGAAAGGCCTGTTGGAAATGTACTTTCATCATGAAATTTGCCATCATTATCCTATCCCACTATACTTCCATTTTCATTCCTGGTACTTAGAGCTTAAAATATTACTAGTGAGGTGAACTATTGCCATTATTTAATACTTCAGTGCTATTTAATACTTCAGTTACTCCCACATAAATGAAATCAGGGTGCTTTGGCATGACCACATCCATGAGAAAAATTTCCACAGAAGGACGCGATATTTTGGAGCAACTATTTTTAGTACAGATTTTGAAAGCAAGACTGTATATGAATTAAAATGAAATTAGATGCAGCTATACTCAAGTAGTTGTTTTGTATCATGCAGTACTGAAATATTTTTTCTGACCAAAACAATATTTTCAGTAAGATATGACAGCTGCTGTTAGAGGAAAATTTGGGGCCTAATTTTTAGACTTCTACAAAGCTACATGAGATGACTGGTGTGGCTAATGGATGTTGTAAAAGCAAGCATGACTGCTATTATTTGCTGCAGCTCATAAGAAAAAAAAATTACTGAAATCTTCAATGCGGGCTTAGTCTAAGGATGGAACACTGACATCAGCAAATTTGCCTATACTTCATGATATACCTCGGGTACTATGCTGTTTGTATAATATTGAAAATTTAAAACTATACTAATAAAATGATGGTAATGATGGTTATCTTGATCTTTCCAGCAAATAGTAACATGACAATTGACATATATCTTGGTATCATAGGTCTACTCTACATACTTTCCTGTTTTCCATTGTTTAGTTTAAATTTACATAGCTTACAAGAAAATTGACTTTCTGCATACTTAGCCCATGAGCCCATGAAGATAATTCCCACAGTGCAAATGGTGAGCTCACTGTTAAACTGCTACTTGTTGTTATGAGTTTCAGTCAAATGGGTTTTCAGTGTTTTGAACTTTCAGTGTTATGGTCTCGGTCAAATGAATGTCTATCAAATGAACTTTCTATCATATGAAGTAGAGCCATATTTTATATATATATATATATATATATATATATATATATATATATATATATATCTCAATAGATAGATAAATATGTGTGTGTGTGTGTGTGTGTGTGTGTGTGTGTGTGTGTGTGTCTGTGTGTGTGAATATTTCTATTAAAAGTTATATAACATGCATTTCAATGACCTACAACTTATCTAAAAATTATTCGGAATTTGGCTTGTTAAATCTTACCTTTCAGCCTTAGGTATAGCCATAAGAAAGGATATTTAGGATTTATATAAGCAGATAGACAATTAATTCAAGTAGTCAGTCACTTACGGGAATCATTACAATCTACCTGCTGGGATAGAGCTCAGCTTTTGGTTAACTGCCTGTAAGAACTTAGTGACACTGGAACACAGACATGACGCAATACCTTTTATTGGCTTTGAAAATACTTGAGCTTTTGAAGCTGGCATATGCCCTTTGTGAAGAGTTATTAAGTTTCTGATGTTAAATACAGTGCTTAAATATCCATTTTTGCCTAGAAAGGGAAGTACATAATTTATTTCCAATTGGCTAAAAGATATCATGCTACACCTCAGAGACAGATGGTATGTGAGTATGAATGTGGGCACTAATATATCTTTTGAGCTGTCTTTATTACCTTGGGTTTGTTCTGTGGATTTATCTTCAAAATTCTAATGTATTAGATTTCATTTAAATATTTCTATTGTACCTTGTTAATGCTGTTATACTTTACGTAATACTTGGGATTACTTGTAATCACTACCTATATGTGTACATTGCTGCTATGCCAAAGTTGTGGTTGAAAACGGTCCAAGGACCAGGCAATTCAGACAGATAACATATAAATAAACAAAATAACTTTTCATAGAACCAAATGTAAAAGTTATCAAACAAAAATATAGGCGGACATCCATAAAGGTGTCATGTCTTATACACCTTTGTGTACATGTTGCAGTTACCTTTTCATATTCAGCAATGGCCCTAATCTTGTGCTGCACAGTGCTCTAGCAAGAAAATGTGCAGCACCATGTTGGGCTGGCTACACAGCTATGCTGAATTTTAATAAGGCAGTCCAAGGGAGGGGCATATGACAATTAGCCATGTGATCTCTCCCTCAGAACAGAATCCAGGAAGGCATCTATGTGCCAAGTGACTCAATAAATTGTTTGGCTGTGTAGATCAGCATAGCAAGCCCCACCATATCATGGTAGTGAACATGACTGTGATATGGGGATCGGGGTGTGAAAAAACACTATACACCAGGGATTACTCAACATTTAAGTGCCATAATGACACCAACATTAGTATGGGAACTGGGAAAACCCTAGAGATCGGGGATTCTACAGCAGTAGGTAATGGGGGAGTATCTACCAGGAAAACTATAATGATGCCTTAATGGAATGTTACCTGTGAAGGGATAAGGAATTGTGGGAAACACTAGCCACCTGGAATCACTTTAAACTCATGTGCCTTGAATGTATTTTGTTGGAGAAATTCAGACACTACAACTGGTAAACTGGATTTCTGTATTTCATATCAGAAACATGTCTGTATTATGAAAGGCACTGGTGCAGTAAATGTAAGATGCAAGCTAGATAAAGCTAATTGTACTGCATTCTTATGAAACAAATGAATATTATAGTTTGGTCATGTTTTTTTACATGCTCTGTAATGGATACATCCTTGTTTGTTCTACTGCATTGAAGAACTCATGAGACTCAAGACATTATGATAATTTTTGAAATGTAATGAATATTGAATTGTAAGAAATTTTCCAGAATACTGTTTCATGTTCAAAATGCCTATAGCTGTCTTTTATGTTTGTTAGTCTATGTTAGACTTCTCTCTTTGCTATTAATCTATTCTGATAATAAATGTTTTGCCTTGAAATTCTTTTGGGTCTGTGACTTTACTAATGATGGATGGTAATAAGAAAACTCTTAATACTGGCATTCTCGGCCAATTTTTCTAAAAGAAGCTAGCATGTTAACTCATCTGTCTACAAAATTTATGCAACAAACAGCAGAAAAAGGGAAAAAGTCCTGGCAAAACAAAATGAAATGTAATCCTAACTGTTCAAACTAGCCAAAACAAACAGATCTTGACTCATATTCACAGAATTAAGTTGGGGAGGGGGGGGGGCTAGGGCAGCAGGACACCAAATCATGAAAGAATGCATCATGAAAAAATGGAACTGCAGTAGAGATACCAACTTCAGTATTTTCTTAAGCAATGTATGGTCTGTGAGTCTGTCTGAATTATTTCAGGGAGGTTCCCTGCAGATAAGTAGTTAATAAATTAATGTTTTTCAGTCCCAGAGAGTATTAATGACATGCTATATGGTATAGCACAGTAAACAGCAAAATAATCTCTGCCAAATAGCAGGAACAATGAGAGAAAGAATACACAAGGTAATCTTTAACAATTATGCAAATAGAATATGATGAGGAGGCAGCTATTTTGGCAAAAAAGTTTCAAATTCTGACTTTTTTGCAGTGTAGAATTTAGCCATGTACTGTTTAAAAGCCTGTAAGCAATAGTGTACATGTGAGTTAGTCCAAGATATTTGTCATTCTGAGTTGCCCAAGGAAGATAGATGAAAATATATCAAAATGTAATATTTAATATTACAGCCAGATAAAGGCTGAACTGGGTATGGACAGTTTAAAAAGAAGAGCCCATTCTACATTTCTTTTTGCAAGAGATAGACTGCATTCAGTTTGCTGTACAAAGCAGAAAGGGAGGCCTTTCTTCTTATTTTCACTTTATAAATCCTAAAGCTCCAGACAGAATCAAGAAGTTATAGATAATTGTACTAACCTGAAGACATTGCATTCCAAAGCAAGGGAGGAGAAAAAGAGAAGAAGAAATATGTTTTGCACAAAAAGAAACTTTAATTTTTATATCCTTTTCTTTCTTTCTTTTCACAGGTTCTATGTGCAGTGACGTGTTAAAGCAAACTTATTTAGCCAGGTTTTAATTCCACGTGTGTTGGTGAGGCAATTGATTGCAGCAATGACAGTTTGGTTTTAATGTAATGAGTTCCAGATGTTGACTGTAAGGCAAACTGCTGATGTTATTTGTTCTTTGGTAAGTGCAACTATTATTCTAGTACTAGTATTATTAACATTATACTGTTGTCTTCATAAAAGGAATTCACTTGCAGAGTGTAAAAAATATTTTACTGTAATAAACAAAGGAAAATGCATATTGCATGAAACCTAATAAGTTCTGACATTTTTGACATAAAAAGGCATATGCAGATTTATGCATTATTAATCCTATGGGCATGCAGGCATGTATACATATGTGTGCGCATACACAGAATGTTGTAACATATTTCTTTATGTATTGGTGTATCCCACACCTGTATATTGAAGGAGATAACCCAAGGTTTATGTAGGTGCCTTTGGATTTTATTTCATGTAACATTTTAATGCTGAAAATTTCATACATGAAATGTGACTTGCTTCTACAGGTCAATGTTTCCAATGAGATTTGAGCCACATAATTTAGTTGCAAAAATGCATACGTACAAGACTAAGTTATTGATAACAGAAAGTCAAGCGTATTTAAAATATGATTCACTGATAACATTTGCACTGTGTAAAAATATAGTGTTTTTAAGTATTAAACAACAATCTTGGTAAAATGTAATTTTTACAGACTGCATTTGTAAACAGAAAAATAATCAAAAGTAGGCTATGCGGTGTGGTTTAAACTGATATTTTAATGAAATACACAGGTCACATAGAAGGTGATTTGCAAGCTTTAAAACACCAGAATGTAAAATAAATGGCCATTTTGAATGGTCATAGAACAAATCGTTTAAAATGACATTATTACCAATAAGGGAATGAAATATGCAAGTGCAAATTTGCGACTGCATAGAATATTCCTTTGGCAAAAGTTATTTTGACTGAATTCACATTTTCTTATTGTCACAAGGTAAACATCACAGGTAAAATAAATCAGCAGTAAATATGATTACTCAGCATTACAAGAAGAAAAGGTATGTTCATAGATGTGCAACAGTATATACCTTCTAAACTATATAGTTTAACAAATGATGCAGATAAGAGGCTATAAAAGTTATCACTGTTCTGAATTCAAGCAACTGTTAAATCAGTAATAAGCAAAAAAAAAAAAAAAAAAGCAAAGGGTTGTAATTGGAGAAAATACTGTTTTTCTGGCATTTATTTATTTGTATTTGTTTACCAGGAAGGTCCACTGGGTCATAGTGAGCCCATTTTCAGTGCAGCCCTGGGGAGAAAAGCTACACACTAAGATGAACAATACACAATATGAGGACAACACAATACATAATGTTCACAATACTCAATACATAACATACAACACAGTACAATAGATCAATATGAACAGTACAATACAACAGAAGGATTGCAGTTGAATATTTAGAGTTAGGATACAGTATTACAGTGCAATATTAAGGATATAGTGGCTTGCACAATTAGAAAAGGAGTATCATAGTTAATAGTAAGTGATTAACACTTATGAAGTTGTAAGCTTGAATATAGGTGGTAAATATAGCAGAAACAGTGTAGCAGTCTAATTAAGTAGGGGTTAAGAGACAGAAAACGTTACATAAGAGTAGAGATAGAGTGAAGGTGTAGTAGTATAGAGGAGGGAGTCAGGTTTTAGGAAATGCTGCTTTGGCACATCTACACTACCAAAGAGAGGAAAAGTGTTGTCTCAGGGACTTTCTAAAGAGAACTGGATTGCTAGTAGTCCTAATTGATGGAGGGTATTCCATAGTTTTGAAATAGTGAAAGAGTCTAGCAGCTAACCTGTTGAAAGGTTTGGTTTTTCAACATTCAGGAGTAGTTGGTTTTCAGAATGGAAAGGTCCATTTGGATGGTAAAGAGCAAACAGACAAGAAATAGCAGGGCAATTTGATAGTTTGTATATAAATTTGTGCGCAGTGGTTAATTATAGTTATGTAAGATGATGTGGAAATTCAAGCTGATTTAGTTGGCATAATGAGGAATAGTGGTGGAATCATAATTTTGCATTGGTTACAGATTTAGCAATTTTATTGTAGCATGTGTCTAGTTTGGATAGAAGAGAGGGTAGGAGAAGGGAAGACTATGGTCAGTTTTGCAGAGTGGTTGAGGAAGTAGTTGTGTCTATAGAGGATGCCCAATTGTTGATATATTTTTTGATATTGTTGAGAATGTGCAGGTCAAATGTTAGGTTTTCATCTATAATGATACCTAGTAGTTTTGTATTTGGAACAACTTCAATGATAGTGTTGTTTTGAGAATGAATAGTGAATTCATTCTTATTTATGGTGTCATTTTTTTTAGGGATAAATAGCAGGAGTTTGGTTTTGTTAGGGTTTAGGCAAGAAGATTATTGGTCATCCAAGTTTCAGTAGAAGTGAAGGCATTTTTGGTGAGTTGTTGCAGTTCAAATATGGACTTGATGGTTGAGGCATCTGCATATTGGATGATGGTACCTTGAGTGAGGATGATGTGAAAGTTGTTTATGAAAATGTTAAACAAAAAAAGGGCCAAGTATGGTTCCTTGGAGAACACCTGTGGTTGTGTTAAGAAATGGTGAGAACAAATGTTGCCACTTGGTAGTCTGTTGCCCATTTGTGAGGTAGTTTCAGAAGCATCTGGAGCATTTCTCCCTGTACCTTTTGTGTGGAGTCTTCAAGTCCTCCCTGCATTCCGTGTGGGTTTTCTCCGGGTACTACATTTTCCTCCCACATTACGAAGACATGCATCTGGAGTATTTCTCCCCAGGCCTTCACTGAAAATTGGCTTCTGGTCCCCCAATCACACTCAATAATGTCCTTAAAGTAAAACTCAAAGTAAACAGTAAAATCACTTTATTGGTGAACAATAAAATCACTGGTAAGCGCTTTTGGTTAATGGAATATTAAACTTCATCAGACACCATGTTTTTATATCACTTCCTTAAATACCCAAGTAGTTCCTTGTCATTGGATAAAACAATTTTTAAAAAATCAAAACAAACCACTGATGCGTTCATATAAGTAGTACTTTAAGGACATTATTGGAGTGTGATTGGGGGACCAGTTCACAACCTTTTTTTGATTTATTCATTTTTTTTATTGTTTTCATTTCTGGTGGTTTATGGCTTCTGGAAGTGCACTGGATTCCCCCAGCATTCCATTCTAAATGGACAAGATGGTCTTGAAAAGAGTATTGGCAATTTAACAGGCTTAATAATGCAGCTCACCCAATGAATGGACTACTTATATGAATTTATCAGTTCAGCTGGAGAAATTCCTCCCACTACCTTGAATCATTCACAGGGGGGAGACAGAGGATCAGTGTTTGATTTTAATTCAATGCCACTATGCCTTGCTGCAGTTCAACAAAGAAATTTGCAGGAAATAACTATTCCAGCTGTTGGAAGTACACAATCCAGTTTACAAGTGAAGTCGCCTAGGCCAGGAGCCGCAACTAGCATCACCAATAGGAAAGGAGCTGTTTTTCCTAGTAGGCAAGAGATTCCACAACTTAAGGATTGGTTGAGCTCTGTTTTTTCCTTCATTCCTGGACAAGAGCAGCCTGGTTCGAGTTTGGAGGGTAAGCTCAATGACTGCGATAGCAAATTGTTGAGGTGCAAAAAATTACAACTTAAAAATGCTTATCTTAAGGAATGTATTCATTGTAATATCATTCCCAAGGGCCTACACATATGGAAATATCCAACTGGCCTGATTAACAACTCAGCCCTACATGTTGACTTGTTAAAAATGTTCGACATGTTCGGTATTGAACTTCTCGAATTACTGATTAAATATAATGACAAAGATGTTGAACTTCTAAGTAAAGACTTGACTGTTTTAGATAGAAATATAAGGTAAGATGTATCATATGAACAAATTAAGTTTGAACATTTGAGAATATACAATAGCATAGAGCAATACATAGAAAAATTAAAAGCAGGAAAAAACAACAAAATAAACAGAGACTTAAATGAGTATGCAAATGGGTCAGCATACCCAAAACCACACAGCTCTCAGCACAGATGTAAATACAACAGTAATAACAAAAATCTTCCCATAAACAACCATGACACTAATTATGACTTGGTGAATGATACTGAAGTGGAAGAACACAAAGTAATTTCTGATTATGACAATAAATACCCAGTGTTAAGAAGGTCGGACAGAATCAGAAATAGGACTGATTCTAATGTCAGACAAGCACACAAGCGGGGTTTCAAGGAGCAGGGTTTCAAGGAGCTAGACACAGGAACAAGAACTGGAAGACATAATTTTTGTTTCTGATTTTTTGCATGATGCTCCAGGCAACATGTGTTCAGATCTTGTTGCTTTAAATGATCATAGAAGCCATTTATGCCATGAGAATTTGTTTGATAGATGTACTATTGTCTTGACTGAACAAAAGGACTTTAAAGTTTATCATTTTTCTCATGTGAATATTAATATTGATGTTGCAAATTTCTTAGGTAGGGGACTGACATTTGTTCCAACTAATACATCCAAGTTTACTGCTACCATTATTGATTTAAAGTTGTATCTAAGGAAATTGAATCTTTCTTTATTGAATCAAAATAACATTTATAATAACGGTGCTAGGAACACATATAACATCAGTTCCACCTTTAATCCAACCCTCCATCCAAGATTAGTTATGTATGAAAAATTATGTGAACTAGGCTTAAAGAATTTATATAAATATAAAGTAGGTTCCATAATGTCAACATGAATCAATGAATATGAGTTGAAACTCATAACTAATTTAAAAAAGGAAAAAATCAGGATCATGAAACTATATAAGGGTGGTGGGGTAGTTATCATGAGTTCAGACATGTATAGAGATAAAATGAATGAATTCTTGTATATGGACACATATGAGGAGACCACAATGAATGAATTAAATGGAGTGGATAGAAGGATTCATACGCAGTTAAGTGATTATTTTTTTTGAAAAAAAGGATTGACATTCAATTATACAATTATTTAAATATATTAACACCTACAATGCTGTTTTTTGGAATCCCCTAAATCCATAAAAGTATCCACCATCCTCCTATGAGGCGTTTAGTGGATGGGAGGGATTCAATAACCTCAATATTTAGATTATGAATTAAAGAAAATATTAAAGAACTTCAGATTTGCAAAGATTCATGGACGTTTTTGGCCTCTTTAAATAAAATACAATGCAATCAGAGTGACATACTGGAGACCACAGATGTTAGTGACCTTTATACAGTCATTCCACAGGACACAGGATTAGAATGGGTCAATGAAATATTAATTTAACAAAGGACTTCCCATGACATCATCACCCTCATTATGGAGTTGTCAGAACTGGTCCTTAGTAACAAATATATTACATTCAACAACAGGTGCTACCTGCAGAAAAAAGGGAATAGCTATGGGCTCACCCTGTGGTGGAGTCTGTGGCAATACTGTCATGGCATATTGGGAAAAACGATTTGTTTTTAAGTCCTGTTATAACATCTACATTAGAACATATTACATATTCCAGGATGATATATACCTCATATGGAATGGGGCATTGGTAGTATTGGAAGAATTCCTGGAATATATAAATAATACGACTATGTTTTTTAAATTTACTTGGAATGTGAATCCTAACTTCATTAATTATTTGGATGTCCATCTATCCAAAGATGAAGTGATGAAGAGATGTGTAACTACAATTCACAGGAAAGAGATGTGTTCTGTTTCCTGCATTATAATGGTTCCCATTCACAGCACCAAAAAAGGTCTGTGGTGAAGGGACAGTTAGTAAAGGCAGCTCAAATGGTCACCAGACATGAATATTTTATTCAAGAGTGTGACATTTTACACTTGATGTTTCTTAAAAGAGCATATCCTGCGGAATTAATTGATGACTTGATTCAGGAAGTCACAAGAAAAAGAATGAATGGACATTTTAAGCCCATCCTGTGTGAGAATGGTTACCACACAGGAATATCAGAAGATGGAGTTCAAACTCTTATGGTAGAACCCAGTACTAATATGAGTATGGAAAAGCATTATAATGAACAGGTCTCTGATTTTCAAGAGCATTAATCATAACTTTCAGTGAGGATTTTAGAATGTTGAGATCTATATTTGAAAAGAATTGGCCTATTTTAATAGATGACTCTAACATTAGGAAACAAGTAGGTGAAAGACCAGTCATTATTTATAGAAAAGGAATGAATTTTAAGGATTTGCTCAAGGAGAGACAATCCATGGAAATAAATGGCATATAGGGCATGTTCAAGTGTGGGGCATGTACACGTTGTCGCAAAATAATCGTAACAAATAAATTTGTGGTAAGAAATGTTACACATCAGATAAAAGGAAAATACAACTGCAGTTCTAAAGCAGTGATATATTTATTCATGTCCAGCCTTTTATATAGGCAAAACGGAGAGAAAGGTTAGCCAAAGAATCTACGAACATAAATATGCCATAAGAAAACATAATTTAAATAATGCTTTAGCCAAACATGCCGGTGATAATTTAGGACATCAGTTTAGTTTTTTAGTAATTAATCAAGTGAATATCAGTGATAAAACACAGTGAGGACTGTTTTTGGAACTTAGGGAGCTTAGGTGGCAAATCCGTTTGCAAGCTGACAGCTGGCCAGGGATTAATGAGCGTAGTTCCATTACACCAGTTTTAAAACTAAAAGCACTGGAAAGAAAAAAGATCCAGTGCACTACATTTAGTTCATTTAACATATAAGACATTAGTAAGACAATAAAGGTTACTTAGAATTTTAAGTCATTTTTTTTTTTGTATTGGGAAAAGCATATAGTTTCCCTCTTTTTGTTTTAAGTGCTATAATGGTATTTGTTTTAAGAAGTCAATAGTGCTTTGTTTTGATTTTTTGAAAATTGTTTTATCCAGTGACAAGCAACTACTTGGGTATTTAAGGAAGTGATGTAAAAAACATGGTGCCCGATGAAGTTTAATATTCCATTAAAAGCTCTTACCAATGATTATATTGTTCACCAATAAAGTGATTTTACTGTTCACTTTGAGTTCTACTTTAAGGACATTATTGGAGTGTGACTGGTGGACTAGTTCACAACCTTTTTTGATTTATTCAGTTTTTTATTTATTGTTTTTGTTTCTGAAAACTGGCTTCATTCCAAGTTGGATTTTCTTGGTATACAAATGTTAAATAAATAACATAAATAAAAAACTAGTTTAGACTTGGGGGGTTAGATGCCTAAGTAAGAGAGTTTAGTGATAAGAAGGGGGTGGAAGACAATATCAAAGGTCTTGGAAAGGTCAAAAAAGAGCGAGGAAATAATTTTACTAGTGTGCTGGGTCCGGTTAACAATATCCATGAAGGATATAAGAGCTGTAGTAGTACTGTGACCAGGCCTGAAACCATGGTGAGTAGAAGAAAGGATGTGGTTATGAAGCAGATAATTAAGAAGATGAATGTAAATGCATTTTTCTAATATTTTTGAGACGGGTGAAAGTATAGCAATGGGTCAGAAGTTGGAAATGTCAAAATTCTTGCCACCTTTATTGAAAGGGAGAATATATGCTTTTTTGCAGATCATAGGTACATGGGACTCTAATCTGTTAAGAAGTATGCTGATGGGATAAGCAATAGAGGTGGCTGATATTTGTAGAAATTATGGAGGTAAGTTGCCAGGTACGTTAGTGCTGGGTTTGAGTTTAAGAAGAAGTTTTTTTTATAGTGGATGTTGGTATAGGTGAGAGAGAAAAACTGGTTAGTGAAGAAGTAGTGGTATTTTGTAAAGATGGATCTGCAGGAGTGAGATTAGTTTGTGGAAAGGTGGCGGTGAGGTTACCTATGGTATTAATGAAATATGAGTTAAAGAGTGAGACTACTTCATTGGGTGTTTTATCTGGATCTGGAGAAGGATTATTATTTGAGCCTGCATATAATAAGGAATTGACTGCACTCCAGATTTTTTTTGGGTTTTGCTTATAATAATGACAACTTCACATTACATATACAAGCTCCCCCTCTACAATGTCAGTCATCTCGAACACTATGCTCCTCACACTCTCTGCATTTTTGCACCTTCTACTACTACAATTAAGAAAAATGAGTAATTGTACAAATTGATATAGGGGTCTCCAATAGTGAAAGATATGGAAAAAAGACAGTAATGGTAGATTTCTGGTATTAAGAGGCTATTGGCAAGGGGGGAGTATTATGCTGGCATGTATTTATATACCACCAAAAACTGCTGTTATGGAGCTTAAGAAAATTTTAGGAGAAATAATCAGCTTTCAGCAGAGAATATTACTTATAGCTGGAGACTAGAACTTGATTTTCAATAGTGATGATGTATTAGGGGGGACCTAGCAGGGAAAATATAACAAAAACGTGTAGATTTCTGAAGAAATGTATGAAAGGAACTTGGACAGAATTTATATATTATTCCCCAAGGTACAATAAATGTGCTAGACTAGATAGAAAATTTGTCATAGGAACATGTGCATAAAATTGAAAACTTGCACTCACGTCCCTTTACTATTTCAAATCATGCACAGGTAAAAACCAGGATAAAATGCATGATAAATGAGACACTGGTGCTTTCCCACCAACCTGTTAAAAATGGAATTTAAAGAATAGATAGTGGAAATTATTTGAGAGTTATTAGGGAATATAGAAATGTGTTCAGAAGTTATAGCTAGTGAATGTGATAAAATGAAAATGCAGTTTAAAAATAGGCTAGAAATAAAAGAGAAAGATATTGTTAAGAAGTGATATGAATTACTTAGAAGGGATAACAAAGGTTAAACTATTGCAGAATAAGGGGAATCTCACAGGACAAGAAGAGGTGAAATTGTAGAGTGCTAAAGAAAAAATAAGTGACTACCTGGCTAATATGCATGAGTTTAGAAAGATTGCTGTTAAGCAACTATTTTTTGATAACTCCAGAGTACCAATACTTTTAGCACAAAGACTTAGGCGACAGAAAGTAAAAAGCATTGTCACCAAACTTAGGGAGCCTATAACAACAGAAATAACCAGAGATTCTGTGAAAGTATTAGAGATATTTCAATAAGTTGTGTAAATAAAAAGGGCACAGATATAAATGTTTATGGAAGAATTAAATATGCCAAGATTAGGGATATACGAGGCTCAACTACTAACAGTTAAGATAGGAGATGAGATAAAAATGGTGAAGTATAATCAATCTTCAGGAAAGTCTCCTAGAACAGATGGTTTTCCTTTGGAAGTTTTGAAGTTAGCAGGTAAGAGAGTGACAAAGATGTGGAACATTTTATTTAACTGTATTTTAAAAGGAGGGGAAGCACTAACATCTTAGAAGAAATCTGTGGTGGCTGTATTACCTAAGGACAGTAATGACCCATCAGACTCATCTCAATTTTTACCATGATTTTAAAGTGTTTATGCATATATTAGCTAAAAGAATGTCAAAAAGTTTGCCAGAATTGATAGATATGGATCAGTTTGATTTTGTGGAGGGGAGGCAAACATTTATCAACAATGACAGAACAATGATATTGAACAGGGAAACAGAATGTAAGAAAATAGCACTGTTATTAGTGGGTCTTGATGCAGAGAAAGTATTTGACAGAGTAAACTGGCATTTTATAAGTAGGACAATGGAAACATTTGCACTCCCTGATACAGTAACAAGGTTAATTAAGGGATGTATGGAGGACTAGAGGCATAAATGAAAGTGGGAGGGTTCCTCTCTGACAAGTTGTGTTTGAAAAGAGGAACAAGGAAGGAGTGCCCTCCTTCCACCTTTGTTATTTGCTTTATATTTAGAGCCATTGGCAAAGAAAATATATAATTGGTGTGGTAATAAGAAACGGCTTTATTTACAGATGGGTGTTATTTTGTACCTGATAATTCTAGATAAGGGAATCTTAATGTTGTGGAACATTTTGAGATGCTTTCAAGTCTTTTCAGGACATTAAATTAATGAAGATAAAAAACACTACAGCCATAAATTATATACCCACACAGAAAGTGTTTCAGCAGCACTCATATTTATGAGGATATGATACCATGAAGTATTTAGGAGGCTGGATTAAAAGGGCTTCTGTTATGGCAGCTCCAGATGTGTGGAAAGAGACAGAACAAAAGATAATACAAAAACTGAGAAACTGGAAGCTCTTCTTTATGGATATCAAAATACAAACAGTGAAAATGTTTTTAGTCTCTTTAGTTTTATACAAAGGTCAAGCATATTTTTGTCAATCAGAGGAGGAGTTGTAGACAATAATAAATAAAGAGTTGAAGGAATTTATCTGGGGGGAGAAGAGAGTAAGAGTTAAGTGGGATACGTTTATCCTTCCAATAGAACAAGGTGGTTTAGGACTACCTGATTTCAATGGATATTTTAGAGCTACACATTTAAGGCTCGTATTCGTAACACAAATGGAAGGTTATAATTCAGAAAGTACTGCTGATGAAGAATGGGGGGGGGGGGTCAGGGAATAAAGAGATAGCGGGATTTTGGATGCAGATCCTGAAGAAGATAATAACATCCATACAGAGTATTACATTTATAAAGTAGCAGAAAGCATTCTAAGAACTAAGCTAGCACAAGAATCGAGAAAGCAGATTTTTGTCACTAGAGATGTCTGCAATAGGCAGAAGGGGGCGGGAATTTACTAGAGAAAACTGGTAAAAGAACCAATTATTGGGGACAAATTAACTAGACTGGGAAAGGTAATAGAGTGAGATGAGTCCAAGAAGATGTTGAGACCATAGGCTAGAAACTGCTTTAGCTACCAGGGATTGATATCAGAGTATAGGCATAGAGAAAGGAGACCTTCTGTTATAGAGTTTTTTGACAACTCTAGAACAGAAACTGCTATTAAGAATGGATAACTAGTAGGGCATATGAAATATTGCATAACTATAAGACTCAATCAGAAGAGGTTAGAAATGATTTGGAAGAGAGACTGAAAAAGATATTTACAAGAGAGCAATGGTAGGATATATGCACGGCTCCCATGTATGAAACTAAGTCCAGAAGGTTTAGGATCTTTGCTTGGAAGTATTTAAATAGGTATATTTATACCCCAAGCAAATTTCAAGAATTTTTCCTCAGGTTGATAGCAAATACTAGAGGTGTGATGGGGAAGAAGAAGGTAATTGGGAACGTATGTGTTGGGAGTGTAATGAATTGGCAGCTTAAAAAAAAACTCCCTGCAGATTACTTGATCAGAAATGTTGGGTGATCAAATGGCTGTAACTAAATAAATGATTCTTTTGAGCTACGACACAGGATCTAAATTGCATAGACATAGTAAGGCCTTAATAAGTTTAATTCTGTTGGTTGCCAATCCAGCAATTATTATAAAATGGGAATCAAAGTCTAAACCTACTGTATTTGACGTATTGAATATTATAAAAGAGATAAAAAGAACTGAAAAAGGGATCTTTAGGAAAGGAGCAAATTATGTAGATATGAATGGCCATTGTGGAAACAATGCATACAAAATAATATTCAGGAGGAGGAAGAATGAGGTTTAAGGGAAGGCAGGAATTGAACAATGTATCTAATGCTGGAATGCTAATAGTTACAAAGAAGGAAAATATATGTGCTGTGTAATGTATGTAAATGGGAAAAATATTAATGTGTTGTGTTTTCTTTTCTGTTAATGTATGTTTGCCTGTGTCTTAAGTGATCATTTAATAAAGGTATTTAAAAAAAAAACAACAAAAGTAGAGTGAGTACCAAGTTTAACTTCTGATTATTGTGGAAGTCATACAGCCCATGTGCACAGAAGTTATACTACTCACTTATTACAGAATGTTATTTCTTATTTTCTACCAAGAATTTCCATTAACTCTTTCCCTACTTCCTGTCACCCTGCTGCAGTCAGTTACTAATGCCAGTCAAAATTCAACAATAACAAATGTTTTATTTCCTGATATAGGTCTCCAAAATGTAGCTACCTGTTTTTTATATATATATATATATATATATATATATATATATATATATATATATATATATATATATGGATCTCATGGGTCTCATGCAGAATGTCGAAGCTTAAAACTTCGAATTGCATATGGTTGGAGACCATATGACTGAAGTTTTAAAACTTTGAAATTCTGCACGGAGATTGGCATACAGCATGGAATGGGAGATTTCCTTTTTCCTCACTGTAGTGTGATTTCAGATTTGGTATATTTAAGTAGCAGGGGGTGGGGGTGCACGGGGGTTTGCCCTCTGCATATATTTATTTTAGGTTGTTTTTGTTTTTTGTTTTTTTTTGTTTTGTTGAATTATCGATATTATAAAATTCGATCATATAGTTTCGACCATATGTGTTCGATATGTTGTATTGTCGATCATTCAGCATAGACCCATATATATCTATATCTATATATATATACACTCACATACATACACACACTGGAAGACATGCAACTGTTCATAGGGTAATCTAATCATATGATATGAGGGAATAAATTGGGCAGCAATCCACTCTGCCTTCTGTCTGTTTCTGCAAGGATAGTCTAAGTATGTTTCTTTATTTTATTTTGTTCCTATTTTGCTTTTACATTAAACGCACGGCATGAAACAGGAGCATCGCCTGGTGAAATTACTTACTCAGAGTAACATATTTTGCAAGTGGAAGCCTATAGTATCAAACCCAGGGTTATAACCTGAAGTTTGGTAGCAGCTCATAGCATTATTATTTTACATTATACTGCCTGACAAAAAGGCAAACCTCTCAAAATACTTCAACATCTATAAATAATTATTATTTTTTTCTTCATATTTCGTTGTCCAGTTCCAGATTTATTCCTGGTGGAGCTGGTACAGTTCAGGCTACTTGTAAGTGACTCTGCAGTGGGCTGAAATGTAGACCCATCCCTAACTTCTGCTTTTTCTACAATAACTTATACTGCTGCTTGCTTTTCTCCATTTTGTCCATCTGCTTTCCTCTAACAATGTGATGCCTCTTAGCCATCTCATATATCATTTTATTTATGCTCACTAAGCACATATACATATGCATCACTGTCCTCACTGTGTTTTGTTCTCTTTCATTATTGTAAGTGTCCGTCTCTCTTGATTAATGTTATCATGTCATAATATCTGTTTTATCAAGTAATTCATTCAGACCATCTGCAGGAAGGTCTCATCAAATTCGTTTGTCAGCTTTAGATCTTTGACTCTTCAGCTGTTAGAAAGTAGAGATTTTTAATTGTCTTCAAAATGCGATGATCTCAGAGTTATTTATGCATATCATGCTATGTGACGGGACAGTGAACAGGGGATGCACTGTCCTCTTTCACAGAAGAAAATGCAGTGGCTTTTGAATTAAACTAGTGTTTTCCTTCAGAAAATTATAATGTTCAGTTATGAACACCTCTGTTAAAGCCTGGCTTACTAATAACACACTAATACTTAACCCTAAGAAAACTAAACTCCTGCTCTTTCTCCCAAAAACTATTACCCATCTTAAATCACCTTTTACCATACTCTCTCTCAACAAACCCCCTATAATAGCTGATACAAGCACCAAACACCTGGGTGTCATAATAGATGATCAACTTAAATTCAACCTGCACATCAATAACTGCATCAAGAAAACCCATCAAAAACTAGGACTCCTATACAGAAATAAAAAGTTTCTTACTTACAAAGCTAAAGTTATCCTATCACATTCCTACTTATTACCTAGTCTATTGTATGGCTCTCAGATTCTAACAAACCTTAATAACACACTCCTAGCAAAACTCAGCTCTACTTATAATAAGATAGCCAGATTGTCCGCTCAACATACTTTCAAAACTCATCCCTGTGTCTCACTTCTACACCTAAACTGGCTGGAACTACCCAATTTGCTTCTTCTCTCTCCACTCTAGATTAATCATTCTTTACTACATCAACCTCTCTATTCACCTAGCCTATCCTCCCTAATATCTCACTACTCTCCTACTAGAGTACTTCGCAGCTCTGATCAAGACCTGCTATGTGTATACAAACCTAGGTCTAAAATGGGTAGCAACCTTTATAGCTATCACCCAGCCATTGCATGGAACAAGCTTCCATATCAAATTAGATCAACAAAAAATCCAAAACAATTCAGTGAAGCAGCAAGAGAACACCTAAAAACTCTCTGGTCCTGCTCCCGTACTCACCCTCCATAAACTGTTACCTTATCTATATGTTAATCTTCTTCTGAAACTCTACCCCATGCATTAACCTCTACCCCCTTTTGGTCTGTAGCACATCTATTGCCTCCAGGTCTTGCCTATTTCATCTATCACCCTAAATTATTTATGTCTCAGAATAACCTTTTTTCTCAATTTCCTCTCCATGAGCATTCCCTAAAATCAGTCAATGTCTATAAAGAACTAGTAAAAATAACTAGTAACAATACTTCAGGTCTATATCACATTATCGAAATTTCAAAATGTTGAACACCATAAGCTCGACCTTGGAATCTCGAAATGTGATATACTCGAATGCTCAGAACAGCAAATTTTTTCCAAGGGAAAACATTTGCGGTTTCGAGAATACACACACACAGCACAACACCAAAATACATAATCCACACATACACACTTCACAAAACCCTAAACTAAACTGTACATACACTACTAGCTATCCACTTACCTTAACCCAACCCTAACCCTAAGGTCCCTAACTAATGCACACTCACCTTACCCACTCCCTAACCCTAAGGTCCCTAACTAACGCACACTCACCTTACCCGCTCCCTAACCCTAAGGTCCCTAACTAACGCACACTCACCTTACCCGCTCCCTAACCCTAAGGTCCCTAACTATTGCACACTCACATTACCCGCTCCCTAACCCTAAGGTCCCTAACTATTGCACTCACTTTACCTGCTCCCTAACCCTAAGGTCCCTAACTATCGCACACTCACCTTACCCACTCCCTATCCCTAAGGTCCCTAGCTATCACACACTCACCTTACCTCGGTCCGTTCGCACACTTACCTTAACCCAGTAAGTCACCTTCACACCACAGTCAAGGAAATAGCGAAGCCACAGAAACAGCCCACTGAATACTTTCCCTAGGAAAATATTCGGTGTTCTGCAGCTTCGCTATTTCAAGCGTTCGCTGAATAGCGGTCGGTATTATAACATTCAAAGTTTTAAGACTTCGATGTTATAATATAGACCCCAATACTTCTATCTCAAGCTTTCCCACAGCCTCTATTACTAATTATTATGTGTTAACATTTGAAACTTGAATAATGTTTTAAAGATAACCAAAGTACTATTGTGATCTGTAAAATGGTTTTATTTACTTTATTGTATAACTGTTATTGGAGCTTTTCTCCCCAGGCCTTTGCTGAAAAAGGGCTACATTACTAGCTCAGTCAGACTTTTCCCAGTCAATAAATATAAAATACAAAATAAATAAATAAATAACATTCAGTCTGATGAACTGGAGTTTAAACTATCCTTTTGCTGCTTGCTCCTCTTCCTCTATTTCTTCTCTTCTCATACCTTTCTCTACATTCCTCTTATTTTTTGTTCTAATACTTATATTCTGACAGCTGTCAGATATACTACATGTCCATCAATACAAATAATACATGTAAAGACATGCAGATAGTTTACAATACAAATACACATTTTCTCCCAAAGCTTTTATTGCTTGTTTCTTCTTAACCACTTAAGAATCACCATGGTCTTCTCACACTTCCTCCCTCACACCTTTGGTATGCTTGCTACCTAAGCATGAATCAGCAAGCTTTAAAAGGTATAACACCTAAAAAGGCACTGAAGTGCACATACTTTTTAGCACAGATTTTATTGCTGTGCTGCTGGACATGTTCTTGTTGAAAATACCAATGTCTGACCTTTTATGAAAGGTCTTCACTGTGGAAACCACCGTGAAAAAGCCAAATGTCACATTTCTGGTTATCTGCATGAACTATTCATTGCAGATCTATTTCAGACATATCAAACCAGAGTGAGAAATAACATACCAAAAGAAAGATGCAAGGGAATCCATTTCTTCAGAATGATGTAATGAAGAAATTGGTGCTATATGTTTGTAACTTAATTACAGCATTGACAGTTCTGCACATCTGTAAAAAAAAGACTACTTCTTATGTTTAAGTGCTGCTCACCAAACCAATAAAACAGAAGTAGTTATACAAAAGCCAAGAAAATTTGTCTCACTCTGTAAAAAAGCAAGATATATGCTATAGTTGTAGAAGGAAGGCATTTTCAGTAACAGACATTTTCTTTATTTAGTTTTAACAAGCAGCAGATTAGTTGATTTAGCAGTATTACAACACCTCTAAGTAATCTCAGGAGATTGCTGCTCCCATAAGAAGGAACATTTGGTGTTGTACTGTTGTTGAAAGCTGAGCCGGTGGTCTTCCCTTTGCTTCTTAGTTTTGGTGCTGTGTTTCTTAATCTCAGGAGATAGATAAATAACCCAGTATTTAATGACACCAGTCAGATATTCCATCTAAGACAAAATAAATGATTATGATAGCCTTCCCTTACTCCATTATTTTTCTTCTATATTTAATAATATTTATAGAATATCTCCTAGATGGAAAAGCCATGGGCACCAAAATTAATATAATTTTTTTATCAATACATGAATGAATGAAAATTAATTCAGGTTATTAAATAATTATTGCTTATTTAGTTATTTACTATATTTCTATGTATACCTGCAGTGGTGCTGCTGCGGTAGCGTTGTCGCCTCACAGTAAGACGCTGTCCGGTTCAATTCTCAGCTAGAGCGTCTTCTGCATGGAGACATGCGTGAATGGGCGTACCTTCATTGAAGGTTGTCCGTCAGGCCTGGCAAGCCGGTACGTAAAAATCAACTGCCAATCATTAGCGGACTGGAGTTCTGCTGTGGCGATCCCTAACCGGGAAAAGCCGAAAGACACAAACAAACAAACTATATTTCTATGTATGTGTTTGTGTTTCTTTCTACTGATCTGTTTATTTATTTTATTTATCCTTTGTTAACCTGTTAAGACCTATTAGGTTAGTGGCCTCTTTTCAGGGGAGATCCAAGGAGGTATGCATACTACTAGGGAAAATTTGGTCAGGGCATCAGGGAATTAACTAGCCCTACCCTTTAGAGCTGCTTTATGGTACAGGAGGTCTCCTTCAGCAGCAAGGAGTCCAAGGGGAAGCAGAAGTATGGAGGAGGAGACAAAAGTTATTGAGTCTTTGCAGAATGGAAAAGGAGAACTGAGGGAACATTTTTGGTCAATGCAGAGTATCAGAATATAGATAAAAATTCCTTTGTGGTGCATTATACAAATGCATAGCATTTAGCTGTCTCACTGGAGAATGAGGCAAGTGAATCTTTTGGAGTGATGCAGATAACAGAAATGACCTCAGGAGGGTTTGCTGATAATGTCCTGTTGAATATAATCAAGCTGGTTGATCCAGGAGACAGTTCTGTTGTTTCACAGGGTCAGGTGGCCGATAACATTTTCAAAAGTGCTCAGGATGGTAATGTGGTGAAGGAATCAAGTGATGTGGCAGTAGAGAATGCAGCAGTTACAATGTATGCAGCAGTGACAGAAAGTAAAACAGGAAAGCAGCAACAAACTGAGAAGGAGTCAGGAATTGTGGCAACGGAGAATGGAGTCATTAAAGCATATTCAGCAGTGACAGCATGCAAAAAATAACAGGAACAAACTGTAAATAAAACTGTTTTTTAAAAGAAGAGAAGGCCATCTGTGAGAATAAGAACAAATAACACTGTAATAAACATGTATTGGGTATGGGGCAATTTAGTAACTGATCTGGGTTTTAAAGCTGAGGATGATCTGGAAGAAGAGATGTTAATAAATGCAAGCAGAATTTGTGTGAAAACTGTTGATAATATTGTGAAAGTTCAACATGATAGAAACTTATGATATGGAGGGTGGAGCTTAGAAGCTGTTTGGAAATGTGAAAAAAAAAACATGGTGATATACTCACCAAGTGCTATTTTTGTCGCTGGTCACAAAGGGACATTACAATATGCTGGCCTGCCAAAATCATATTTAACTTGTGGGAACTTTTCTCTTTTAATTAATGATTATAACAAGATAAATGTAACAAGTGCAGGGAGAAACAACATACAGCAAGGAGGTGTGTGGCTAAATGCATGGTGTGTGACAAATGGAATACTTTTTAATAATAATGAAAAAGAAGGGGAAAGGCAAGAAAACATACATGAGGAAAGACAACAAGGGACTGGGGAGAGGGTGTGGTAGATGTAGAAGAAACTGTATAAGAAAAAATATGGAGGGGGAAAAAAGATGAGAGAGACTGTACGCAGGAAGAGAGGTCATGAGAAAGGATTAACACTAATATGATTTTCTAACCAGTGAAATATCTGATTCTGAGGATCAAGAATTATTTTTACACAATTCATTTATTTACTGGCATTTGATTACCAGGAAAAGTCCATTTTCAATCAAGGCCCAGGGAGAAAAGCTCCAAATTATTACAAAACATTTTAAGAACAATAATTTGACAATCTTCAAAAATTAAACAAAAACATCTGCAGTTTAAATAATTATAACACATTAGTGATAATATAAAAATATTGGTTAAGAATCAATACAAGTTCTATAGCAATCACTTAATATTAATAGAAATTTTAGACAGTTTGTAGAGAAATTAAAGGAAAGTTAGTCTAATACAAACAGGGGTTGCAATATTAAATGAGGGAAAAACAGGTTTATCATATATTTAGAGAGAAAGTCGGGGAATATAATTTGATAGAAGTAAGTTAAGAAGGGAGAAGAAGGAGGTATAAGGAATGAAAGTATACTTGTTCACATTTAGGGATATAGTTTATCCTGGTTTTGAGCCTAAGCCCAGGAAAAAATATTCAATAGGGAAAAGAGCTAAAACAAGAAAACAAAAATTTAAAAATATTTCCCCTAAACTTAAAAAAGGAAAAGTAACAGTTTTGAGTACTTTCAGTGAATGTGTACAGTATTATTAAAGCTGTAAGAAGGATAGGTATATTGGAATGGTGTGCTAAATGTGATGTCTCTGTTACGATGTTAAAGGATGTAAGATTCCTGACAAGTAAAGAAACACTCCAAACAGAAAAAAATGTGGAGTTTAAACATAATACAGAACTTAGAAAGTGAAAATTCTTCTGGAGTGACTGTGTTGTGTAAAGAAACTGAAAATACTAGATGTAACACTGGTAAAAATGAGTTAACAGTGCTGGGTCTGAAGTGAAGAGAATATGTTTATCGAATTATAGCACTACATGCATATATAACTAGCAAGGGTAGAGAGAATTTGTGGTGCAGCGGTTAGCATTGCCGCCTCACAGCAAAAGGTTCTCTGGTTTGATTCTTGGCTGGGGTGCCTTCTGTGCAGAGTCTGCATGTTCCGCCTGTGGTTGCATGGGTTTCCTCCGGGTGCTCTGGTTTCCTCCCACATCCCAAAGACATGCTGTAGGTGGATTGGACACTCTATATAGGCCCTAGGCATGAGTGTGTGCATGTGTGTGCCTTCTGTGGTAGGTTGGGCACCAGGCTGGCAACTCAACACCATAAAAATCCACTGCCAATCATGAGCGGACAGGTGATCCGCTGTGGCGACCCCTAACTGGGAAAAGCTGAAAAAAGAAGAAGAAGAAATATTAGGCTGTGTGGTATTTAACATGAACATTATGATCATAGGAGGACTTTCATTGTCATTTAATGGGAAGAAGTAAAAAGGAAAGATGTAAAAAAATACAGGAAATGATAAAATCAACCCTACCAACCTGCACCAGAAAGAAGCACAGGTCCTAGAACTAGTAAATCAAGCATAGGCACACACTTCTTCTCCTACCACTGGGACAAAAAAACACAGAAACAGACACACACACACACACACACACACACACACACACACACACACACACACACACACACACACACACACACGCACTCACTGATTCTTACATTAGCATACAAGCACAGACATGTAAAGACCCACTTACACACAGTCCTTGTATCTTCACTTGCACATGAACATGTGGGCACTCACAGTATCTAATGGATACATACATACATACAGCACCATGTATTTATTTTGTCAGTTTCAACAGACTAAGACTGTTCTGATTAACTTTCTAATGTGCATGTGAACACTAAAAATACCAGGGTATATTTACAGACTTGCATATTTTCTGTGCTGCTCTTTGAGGGTTTTTTTTTTTGTAATATGACTGTGTCTGCCTTTCATACTATACAAGTATTGTAACAAAGCAGTGCAGTGGGCTATGTAAGGGCCTCATTGCCATAGGCCAGAGCTTTAGCTAGGTATCTTGGCACCCTGTGCCATACCCTGATCAAGCACCTCCATCAACTTTAAGTTTAGGATCCAAAAACAGGTCCAATTAAGTTAATAGGTTTTAGAGGGGTATTGGGAGTGTTTATTTTTTTTTCTTTGATGGCTTTAAATAAAACAAAAAGTTTTATAAGATATGACATATGCTCGATTGGATATGACAAGAAATAACTATATAAAAATGTACAACCTGCCAAATAGTGTATGCATGTAACACAAAAGCTGGAACAATACATTTAACAAACAAGGTATTATACATAAGAGGTGGGAATAATACCTTTTTAATACAATGATGCTTTCTTTAATGTCTTTAAATGTAAATGGCCTCACAGATAAATACAAACAAGAAAGGGTAATGAACTGTATTAAAAAAGAGTGCAAATAGCTATGTTACAGAAGACACACTTCGAAAGAACTGAACATGTGAATTTAATAAAGAAAGGTTTTCAGGATGGTTATTCAGCAGAATACCTGGGAGAAAGGAAAAGAGGAGCACTTATATTAATTGCAAGAGGTGCTCCAATAGTGATAGAAGAGGATAAAAAGGATAATAATGGCAGATTTGTAGCACTAAGAGGCTACTGGAAAAGGAGAAGGATTACACTGGCATGTATTTACATTCTGCCTAAAACTGTTATAATAGAGCTCAAGAAAATTCTGGGAGAAATAATCAGTTTTCAGCAAGAAATGTTACTTATAGGTGGGGATTGAAATTTGATATGTAGCAGTGAAGATGTGTCTGGGCCCCCCCCCTCCCCCCCCCCCCAGACACATCTTCACTGCTGCACATCAAATTTCAATGGGAAATATAACAAAGGAGGGCAAATGTTTGAAGAAATGTATGTAAATATTTGGCATGGAAGATGTCAATTCAGTAATAGGAGTTTGGAGTGAATTTACATATTATTCCCCAAGATATAAAAACTGGCTAGGCTAGACAGAATTTACACTTCACAGGAACATGTGCATTTAATTGAAGGTCTTGATACTCATCCAATAACTATTTCAAATCATGTGCCAATAATACCTAAAATCAAAGCACAGGGTAATGAACTAAAATGAGACATTGGCGCTTTGCCCACCTATCTGTTGAAAAGAGAGGAATTTAAGGAATGGGTTGTGGAGATTATTCAGAAGCTGTTAGGGAGGATAGAAATTTCTTCTGAAAATATAGCTAGGGAGTGGGATAAAATTAAGGTGGAGTTTAAAAATAGGGTAGAAATAAAAGAAAGGCAGCTATGGTTAAGAAGTAACAACAATTATTTAGAGAGACTGACAAATGTTAAAGTATTGCAGAATGGGGGAATCTCACAGAACAAGAAAAGGATCAACTGCAGAATGCTAGGCAGAAAATAAGGGATTACCTCGATAATATGCACAAGCTTAGAAATATTTCTGTTAAGCAACTGTTTTTTTGACAATAACACTTGAGCACAAAAAGTTTTAGCACAAGGACTCAGGCAACAGAAAGTAGGAAGGGCTATCACCAGACTTGGGGAGCCTATAACAAGGAAGGTAACAAGAGATCCTGTAGAGGTATTAGAAATGTTTTGGAAATTCTATGAAACTCTCTATAAAGCAGAGAAATATAAAAATCATGAAAAGATACAAATGGAAATGTTTATGGAAGAATTAAATATGCCAAGGTTAAAGGTAGATGAGGCTCAATTACTAACAGTTAGGATAGGAGGAGATGAGATAAAAATTGCGATGTATAACCAGTCTACAGGAAAGTCCCCAGGAATAGATGGTATTCATGTGGAAGTTTGGAAACTAGGAGGAAAGAAATGATAAAGCTCTGGAACATTTTGTTTAACAATATCTTAAGAAGAGAAGAAATACCACTGTTATGGAAGAAAACAGTGGTAGCTGTAGTACCTAAGTGGGGTAAAGATCCATCAGATCCAGCTTCATATGGGCCCATTTCAATATTAAACCACAATTATAAAGTGCTCATGTCTATAATGGCTAAAAGAATGGCAAACATAATGTCAAAACTGATAGATATGGATCAATGTGGTTTTGTGGAGGGGAGACAAACATTTGACAACATTATGAGAACATTGATGATCCAGTGGGAAGCAGAATGTAAGATAATACCATTGTTGTTGGTCGGTGTTGATGCAGACAAAGCATTTGACAGAGTAAGCTGGGACTTTATGAGCAGGGCAATGGAAACATTTGTATTTCCTGAAAAAAATATAAGGTTGATTAAGAGGATATATATATATTAAAGTGGGTGGGGTGCTCTCTGATAATTTCTTATTGAGCAGTGGAACCAGGCAGGGGTGTCCTCTTTTCCCTTTATTATTTGCATTATATTTAGAACCATTGGTAAACAAAATAAGGGACTCAGAAATTCAAGGATATAATTGCTATGGTAGTCAAGAAAAGCTGGCTTTATTTGCAGATAATATTATTTTATACCTAACAAAACCAGTAAAAGACATTACAGTGTTGTGGAACATTTTGAGACAGTGTCAGATCTTTTCGGGATACAAAATGAATGAAGCTAAAAACAAAGGCAATAGCAATAAATTATGTACCCACACATGAACTGGTTCAAGAATATCCATATTTATGGGGACATGATAAAATGAAGTATCTAGGAGTATGGATTAAAATGATTCTAGTGTGGTGGCTAAGGATATGTGGGAAGAGACTAAACAAAAGATAATACAAAAACTGAGAAAATACAAGCTTTGTTAAATGGACATGGATATAAGATACAAGCAGTTAAAATGTTTTTAGTCCCATTAATCTTATACACAGGTCAGACATATTTTTATCAACCAGGGGAGAAGTTGTAGATAGCAATTAATAAAAAGCTGAATGACTTTATCTGGGAGGGGAAGATGGTAAGAGTCAAGTGGGATAAACTGATTCTTCCAGAAGAACAGGGAGGATTGGGAGTACCCAGTTTGAATGGGTATTTCAGAGCTACACAGTTAAGACTCCTTGTACACAGCACAAGCAGAAAATTATAAGTCAAAGTGGAAAGGGATGATGATGAAATGGGGGGAAGCTCAAGAAACAAGAACAGACTGGGATTTTGGATGCAGGCCTTTAAGAATAACAATAATCATACAGATTGTAACATCTATAAAGTAGCAAAAAGTACCCTAAGAACTAAGCCAACACAGGAATGGAGAAAGGAGATTCTGCCGATAGGGATGAATGCAATTAGGGATACAGACTATAGGCAAAAGGGGGCTGGAATTTATTGAAGAAAACTGGCAAAGGAACCAAGGTATTGGGAGCAA